>NW_027509274.1:0-157500 GCF_048541705.1 Temnothorax americanus | reverse complement strand
GAGTCTCGAGTCATTCGGAGTATCTAGAGTAAAGGTAGAGTCGAAGTTCGCGTATTTAGAGTAAAAGGTGATGTGGCCTTCTCCACACCTGGCGCCCAACCTATTTAGTGTTTGTATTTGGCTCTGCTACCCGCTCAGTATATTTGTAGCGCGGTGCAGTCGCATGTAACAGCCTCGCGGCCGTAAAAATTAGCGTCGCAACAGGGTATAACTCCAGAACCTATGTTATGTATGTTTACATTAGGATCCGTTTCGATATTTTTGTTGGGAAGAGTAATTGATTTTTACCTAGTAAAAGATGAAATCGGTTTATGCAGCATGTCATCCTTGAGACAGTTTTTCAAAAAATACAACGCCATAATTAACTTCAACAAAAAAATACTTGCAATATGAAGATTCTCGCATTCTATTTGCCGAAACCAAA
Source organism: Temnothorax americanus (assembly GCF_048541705.1). NCBI lineage: Eukaryota > Metazoa > Arthropoda > Insecta > Hymenoptera > Formicidae > Temnothorax > Temnothorax americanus. The sequence continues at coordinate 157,076 of NW_027509274.1, read as the reverse complement.
CATATTCACGTAGAACCGTGATTCGTAACACTATTCTATGCTCTTGTCACTAATTCTGAGATAAAGACAGGGTATATTCCATTTTTAGAATCTGTTAAAGGAATCTATTTTGGTAACGCCATTGTTACAAATATTAATAGGAAGTGTCACTTTCCTTTTTATAACACTGACGAATATGATATCGAAGTTCCGTCAGTAGAATTACAAGAATTTAACATTGAAGATAGTCTAGACAACATCTAGCCTTGGTGCTTCCTTAAGGTTTGCATCAATGTGAAATCCTATCCAGGATCCTTTATTAAATTCTTGTCAGACTGACGATGTCGAGCCAGAAATTGTTGTATTCCTTTCGAGACGAGAGTGTGCTGAAGAATATGAAGTAGTCTTGGAAGTAGTAGAACCTACTTATCTCGTAGTTCCGCATATTCCTTCTACTAATCTTTTCATTTCTACCGATGGTTGAGAGTTGGAAAATATCGGTAGTAACATTTCCATTTTTAGGATCGGACCCATCCTGCGGCACTGGCGACTCCCTAGGGCTGTCGTCGAGCTCCGTTCATCGCGATAGCTGTATTATTACAGACCCATTTATCGAGGAGAGGGTTGCAATAGTTTCGCAACTCCTCGATACAGAACATTTCAATCTTGAAAAGAAAAAGAACTTAATGTAGCACGCTTGCTGCAACGGGGAATTAATTACACACGCAGCTCGTTTTTAAAAATATTATATATTTTGACCGTTTACATCTCTTCTCGACTGTTTCTGTCTCTACGCAACTTTCACTAGCGGATTTCACATTTCACATTACACGAAATTAATTATACAGTTTCATGATAGATTTCATTTACCTCATGATCAGTTAGAAAGCACCAACGCTGCTGAACACTCTATACCGACTATTAATGAAGTTTCACCAGTGTGGACAGTCCCGAAGAAACTGGATTTTGCTGGGAATAAAAGATGGAGAATAGTGATTGACTTCCGCAATTTGAACAAAAAAAGAACAATAGGTGATGCGTATCCGCTCCCTAACATTACCGACATCTTAGACTGGTGTTAGGCAGCGCTAAGTATTTTTCTGTTTTAGATCTCGCCTTCGGATTCCACCAAATTCCGATGGATCTCCGCGATGCTTTCAAAACAGCCTTCTAACTACCCTACGGCCATAATCAGTTTGAGAGAATGCCATTCAGTTTTAAAAACGCTGCCGCGACATTTCAACGTTTGATGGATACTGCTTGGATGGATACTTTATTGGACTTGCAGAGAAACGAACTATTTGTCTATATGGACGATATTGTAGTATATGCAAGATCTTTGGAGGAGCACAAAGAAAAAATGAAAAGATTAATTAAACGATCGAGAGAAGCCAATTTACAATTACAACTAGATAAATGTAATTTCTTGAGAACAGAAGTAGCTTATCTCGGCCATATAATTGAAGCAGACGGTGTAAGACCTGATCCTAATAAAATTCGTGCAATTACTAAATTTTTACAACCGACTAATATTAAAAATATAAAACAATTTTTGGGGCTCACAGTATACTATCGTCGATTTATACCTCAATTTTCTAAGACTGCAAAACCCTTAACTGATTTATTGATGAAAGATAAACCATTTGTTTGGGAAGCCCTGACAAACACTTTTCGCACATTAAGAGACTCATTATGCAAAGAACTAATTTTACAGTACCCAGACTTCTCTAAACCTTTTATATTAACTACAGATGCTTCAGGATATGCTATCGGCGGTGTATTAAGTCAAGGAATAGTTGGGAAAGAATTGCCTATAGTCTATGTATCAAAAATACAAAATAAAGCAGAACAAATTATTCAACTATAGAAAAGGAATGCTTAGCCGTTGTCTATTGTGTCAATCATTTTCAACCCTATTTATATGGTAAAACTTTTACAATTGTGACTGATTATCAACCGCTAACGTGGTTGCAATCGATCAAAGATCCTACATCGCGTCTTTGGAAGTGGAGAAACAAACTCTCTGAATATCAATACGAAATTCGTTATAAAAAGGACTGTTTGAATAACGCAGACGCCCTCTCGCGAAATCCTGCAATAGTATTACCTGTAACTACTCAGCCTATAATTACCGAACCTGAAAATTCAAATAACGACTCACTATTTTCTTTCGAATTACCTTACCGCAGAAAACGTCTAATTAATCCTATGATTAGTAACGAGAATTGATTAATAACGATAATGAAGAAGATAATTCCAACCTAGAGTCAAATCTCAATGTAGATTTCAAAGACAATCTTAGCAAACAAGAAGACTCTTAATTTAAAATTTAAGGCGAAACTAGTTACACGAAAAAAAAAGATTCAAACCCGGAAACAGAGTCATTAGATACATCAAAAAATGACGATGAAGGTAATAACAACAACAATGATAATAGTGATAATGATAATGACGATGTTAATGACGATAATGATAATGATGATGACGATGATGTTCTTAACGACATTCTCTTTACCCTTAGAAATAATCGCGTGGAAGAAGAACCCAACACCCGTTAAGGTAAATTTTGTAGATTCTCGAGAATCATTACTGCAACAAAAAAATAATTTGGTCAAAATGAACAAAACTCCCTTTGATGATGTAGCAAAAGAATTTGAAGAAAATAACCTACTTCCACACTACGATCATTTAACTCAAGCACGCGCCAATGTTTCACTTCTCAATCTCCATTTTCTGATCTCCTCTCTTATCAAATTTAACCATTCTAGTCCGATCGAGACGCGTGATATCAAAAATTGTATGGAATTATTCAAAGATGTAATCACTGAACTTCAATTGACATCATTCCGAATCAAGAAAACAAATTTTTTTGATGATATTCCCTGGTTTTATATATCTAAACAATTAACTAAATACTTAGAAAATACCCGAATCATTGTTACGGTCTGTCGTAATCTTATTACTTCTGAATTGAAGAAACGGACTCCTCTGATCTCTGAATACCATTCCTCAGTTTTTGGTGGTCACAAAGGTGTCAAACATACAATAAGTTGTGCCAACATTTTTACTAAAAAACCATGAAAAAGGATATTAATGAATTAATTCAAAAATGCCAAACCTGTCAGTAAAAAAATTGACAAGAGTTAAGACTCGTTATATGGTGATAACCGATACTTCTGGTGCCGTATTTGATAACATTTCTTTGGACAAATAACTAAGTTTAGGCTCAAAAATTAAAATTAAGGCTTAATAAAGGCAATAAGAGCCAAGCGAGCCGTTAGTCGCTAAAATTTATTATCCGATACATAAAAATTAATTAACGAGAGCAAACGTTTCGACCCTATTTTGGGGTCCTCCTCAACGCATTATAAAGTGATTCAACATACTGTTACGCCCGCTCGCCCGTGCCGAGACGTTCGTTCTCGTGGGCTGAAATTGGCTTCGCTCCGCAGAAGTTTCAAGCCGAAGCGCGTCCCTTGACAACGGGGACGCATAAAATTATTGATTTAATTACCGCCCGTCAGATTGATCTGGTGACTCGAATCGTTCGGTCCGGTTTCCCAGAACTTTCTTGTATTCCGTTCTGAGTTTAAATAAACCCGAGTTCCTTTTTGTATAACGAGAGTGGTTATTTCTGCGATCCCGGAAGTACGCGGACGCGTTCGTGAGTGCGCGCGACACGAATGGCGAGCGGAGCGTAACAATACAAATTCGTCGTAACAATACGTAAAACCTCTACGCCGCAAGCATCAAGTCATCGTTAAGGCAGACATGCACTCCGACACCTTCTTAAGCATCTTCGCACAGATTCCTGGTTTGGACACCAGAAATTTCGAACTGGTGTACTGTCCTTTATCATTGTGGTTCGTTACCGATATCTGTGTGCATTCGGAGTAACATCCACCCTCAAGACGTGCATACAGAAAGCATAAAATTATAGAATAAACACTACTTACAATTGAAGTCAAAATAGTCAGCTCGCAATGCTCGTCAATCGATTAAAACGTATGATGGGCGAAAAGGTACAAGTTTCTCATAGGACGTTTTCACAGACAATGACTCGTTAATACGTACATTTTATTAACATAGAACGAGAAACGGTAGATCGCGCGTACCAACTATCTGTTGTTAAATTTTTGCGAGTCCCTCGATAACATTTATGTATGTCTCTGGTAAATTCTCAGTATTGGTCTGCAAATTCAAACCATCTTTCTGTCGTTTGATGTAGATCATTTCAGAAATTAAACGTTTATTTAGGGACGGTTCTTGGTCTAAGATTTTTACATCCCTCTAATCGAAATCGTGATTGTATTCCAATCTATGATCAGTAATAACCGAATGGCCACCAGCATTCCTTCTAATATGAGAATATGTTCTTTAATTCTCGTTGACAATTGTCTCCCCGTCTGACCGACATACGACGCCTCGCAATTCTTGCAATTAATTTTGTACACAACTTTCCTATGGTACACATTAGGGAAAACATCCTTATGTACTTTGATGTATCTATTTAATTTATTTAGACTGAAATATGCGAGTTTAACATTTAAATCTTTCGTTAAGTTAGTGTATTTTTCGGTCAGCCGGGGAACATATGGCAACGTGAAAAATTTTATCAACCATGATCTCGTCCTCTGTCTTCTCTGTATTCACGAAAAGAAATTTCAATCGTTATTGCATTACCTTAAAAATAAATTTAAGTGGATAGCAGTTTTTTAACAAGATTTAGATGACTAATTTAAGGTTTTTCTCATGAAATTTCGGATGAGACAATTTAAATGCTCTGTCAATTAGGCCGATGGCGGTGCCTCTTTTTTGACATAGTGGATGTTGTGACAAAAAGTTCAAATACCTCGCGGAAAAGGTCGGTTTATGGAACCAATCAAATTGCAATATATTTCCTGTACGAATCATGGTGATCTCTAAGAAGTTCAACCTGCCATCCACACTGGTTTCCATAGTGAATTGTAATCTGGGATGAAAGGAATTAAATACTTTTAATGTGTGAGTACCTGCGGCGAAAGGAATTGTCATTGCGACATCGTCGACATATCGCATATAGAAAGACGGGGTAAAGCTTAATGTCATCAACGCTTTGCTCTCAAGATCTTGCATAACTAAGTCTGCCACTATGGGAGACAACGGGGAACCCATTGGTGATCCGAAAGTCTGCTGATAAATTACCCCATTAAAAACAAAGAATGTTGATTCTAAAACCAATCTGACAACCTAAAGAAATTCAGATTCTGGGATCTTATAATTTTCTGCGATGTATCTCCATCTAATTATGATGCTATTAATGACCATCTCAATGGGTACATTAGTAAAAAGGGAGACAACATCAAGAGATACCAAAGTGTAATCTTCCCCAATGTGTACCTCGGAAAGTTTTTTGATTACTTCGACGCTGTTCGCAATATGGCTATTCCCTTTTGGGAAACATGTATGCATGATCTTGTGGAGAAATGCCGCTAAATTATATAAAGGACTGTCCACCGACGAGACAATTACCCTAAAGGGACAATTATTTTTATGGATCTTGGGAAGTCCGTAAGGTCTTGGCAATGTCCCGTCACTACAATATAGTGATCCATATAGAGAATCTGAGATAAATTCCGATTTTCTCCATTTAGTTAACAATTCTCGAACCTGAGTTGTTAATTTTTTCGTGGGATCTCTAGTAACTATTTTGTATGTATCTCTATCCCCTAATAATTCTTCCATTTTGGCTATGTATTTATCTTTGTTAAGAGCTACGGTAACGTTCCTTTTGTCGGCTCTCGTTAGAATGAAGTTTGGATTATTTTCAAGGAACTTCTTCGTGGTGATGGACAGGTGATTGATCATATTGTTAAGAGTATTATTTGGTACTGTGTAGTTCTTAAGATTATTCACTATGTTAGAAAACCTATTTCTGAGCGTAGGGTGTGTTCTAGCGGAAAACTTTTTAACATTATTCTCGATACCTTTGGTGAATTCCACCGTTACTTTCTCTTTGTTAACACCAGGGAGGCTGAAATTTTCACCCAATTGTAGCAACCCTCTCCGCCCATTATACGTTTTAATCGATTGACGAGCATTGCAAGCTGACTATTTTGACAATTGTAAGTAGTGTTTATTCTATAATTTTATGCTTTCTGTATGCACGTGTTAAGGGTGGATGTTACTCCGAATGCACTCAGATATTGGTAACGAACCACAATGATAAAGTACACTAGTTCGAAATTTTTGGCGTCCAAACCAGGAATCTGTGCAAAGATGCTTAGGAAGGTGTCGGAGTGCATGTCTGCCCTAACAATGACTTGATGCTTGCGGCGTAGAGGTTTTACGTATTGTTACGACGAATTTGTATGTTGAATCACTTTATAATGCGTTGAGGAAGACCCCAAAATAGGGTCGAAACGTTCGCTCTCGTTAATTAATTTTTATGTATCGGATAATAAATTTTAGCAACTAACGACTCGCCTGGCTCTTATTGCCTTTATTAAGCCTTAATTTCTTTGGACATCATGGGACCTTTACTTATGACAAGTAAGGGAAATTCGTATATTTTAACAATACAAGATTTATTGACAAAATATTCTGTTGCTATCCCTATCTCAGAAACTAATTCGCGAACTATAGCCGAAGCTTTTCTACACACTTTATTTGCATCTATAATACCCCCAAAGTGATCTTAACCGATCAGGGAAGTAACTTTTTATCAGTTCTAATAAAATATTTAACTCGTCAATTTAATATTAAACATTATAAGACTACTGCATATCATCCCCAAAGTAATGGCTCCATCGAGTGATCGCATCATGTCCTAACCGAATACTTAAAAGTCAATAATACAGATGATTGGGACAATCAAGTACCTTTGACTACGTTCTCCTATAATACCAGTGTACACGAAGGAACAAACTATTCCCCATTCGAACTGATTTTTGGACGATTACCCAGATTACCCTCCTCCCATCCACCCTTAGAAGAGGAATCCTTTCTTACTTATCTACAATACCTTATAGACCTATTTAATACAATCAAAGATATCAAGCTAAAGCTCGCGAGAATTTGATAAGAGCCAAAGAAAGAAATAAACGATATTACGATCGTCGCGTTAATATCGCCCACTTTAACCTGGAAGATTATGTATTTTTGTTAAAAGAACCTCAAAAGGATAAATTCGTAGACCATACTGGCCTACATTTAGTTTGGGAAGTCTACAATAACGTTAAAATACAATTTAGGGACAAAATACGATTAGTCCACATGAATAAATTAAAACCAGCACTAGTTGATCCAGGATGAAAACCCATTTATTCTTTTCAGGTTCCAGTCGAGTTGAGTTCAAAACGCTCATAATAAATATCCGTGCAAAAGTTTAAACTTCGTTGCTGTTACATTTTAAGAATTTGTGTGTGATAAAGCAACTAACGCAACTGAGCTGTAGAGGTACCTCACAGTTGTCGCTTTACGGTAGCCAGTTCCACTTCCTCATAGCGCACGACCTCATATGTGGACTTAATAACCATCTACGTTGTCCGACGTGCGGAGAAGAAATTACTATTTGCCTTTCTTATTGACTTTGTTCCATTTGTATTGATAGTTACGTACTTCTAAACAAGTACTTAAAAAAAAAACGTCAATCCGTTACAAGTAAATTTTAGGTATAACAACGTGCATAAACATTTGTATAGTCTCAGCAAAAATTAACTCCATGTGCCCTCCCGAAAGAGTTCTGGTCTGTCGACCCACCGGTATCCTTGACGAGTACCCACTTTTGCATAACTGTATCTACACTTGTGCTAAAGGATTCGTACAACTCACATAAAAAATTCATGCGATTTGCGAAAATTGCTATAACCAAGCGGGTCGACCAAGTTCATTCGAACTTATCCTCTATCAAGTTCTGTCACTTAATATCCCCAAAACATCAACCTATAGTAGATATAAGCGTTTTATACGTTTAAAATCAGAAGCCATCAATTGTAATGAATGTTTTTCTTCCTTGTTAATGCTTGTCGGATTACTTCAATACAAAAATTACGACCCTAATACAATAGCCGCAATATTACGACGTCGTAAGTGACTACATTAAAATTTTATAATAATAAGAGAAATAGTTATGCGATTCAAGCTTAGGTCTTTGACAGCCTTATATTAGTTTCTGTATATACATATATGTCTATATATATATTAAAATTTTAAGCTTATACAGAAGACGCCGCTGATTGACGTTCAGGTATATAAGTTGAGTTGAGTCAACTCACCTGTTGTGCCCCCTTTTTGCGGAGAGACACTTGGATTCTTTTTGGTCCACGGAGGATACGGAGTAGATAGAAATAAACGGCACTTTTGAATAAAGGATAACTTTTAATAATTACTCGGCGTTATAATCGTTATTCGCGTTTGATGCCCGTCACTGCTCTGGTTCCAGACTCTTATTGCCCTCCCGTCTGCTTTTCTCGTTCCGTTTTATTCGCTCGTCCGTCCTTCGGTTTTGCTGAGTTGCCCGATCGGGTGTAGGCCGATTGCGCAACTCATTGTTTTGATTTCTCTTTGTCTCGTGGTCTCGATTTTTTTTCACGGTCTTGTTTATACATATCTTTAAATAACAACGTTTTTTAATCCTATTTTGTAATTAATTTAAGGCCGCAACACACCGTATAAAAGACCATCTTATAATTATCCATACTTAACAATCAACCACTTTTTCAACCTTCCGCCATATTATATAATTGTATATTCTATACAATTCAAGTTACCAACTGCACTCATGCAGAGAATGATAGTTGTTTAAGGTGTTATATTGATGTTATGCGTGCTTCTGGGAATGACTCCTATACCAACATACGAATCAGCAATACTCTCGTGAGAGGCCCTTACAAGACATTGTATTGTTCACGCTGTTAAGAAAATCTAACTTCCGAAAATAATGTCCCTTCTTGTAAAAAGAAAAATAAAATAACCTGCATAAACAAATACACCTCACTTTATATATTTTCACGTAATGATAGCATTGATTTTACTGGAGCAAACTTTATATTTGATACTATCACCAATCGCTTTATTGCCATCTCATCAAGAGCGGGATAGAATTAATATTCATTAATAAGTTTTATTGTAAACTCATTATTATTAATATAACTGTATTATTAGGTTACTCATACTATTATTTTAGTTTTAAGCTACTCATAACTAGCATTAATATATTATCACATTATTTTCATATTACTACTGTTGTGCCGTACAGCAGGCTGGACGTCCGTGTCGGCACTGCGGTCTGTCAATCCGCGGGGAAGAGGACAGACACTCGTGATTTGTTTCAATATTTCTTTAATAAAGATATATAGTCGATACACTTGTTTTAATTCGAATACCCTTGCTTACAAGTAGGCCGCGAATAAAAGCACGGACTGAAGTATGTGTAATGGCTTAGGCTGATATTTCATGTGTCGTACGACAATATTTTAAGCACGTTAATTAGCTGCAGGATAGAGAAGTTCTCGAGTTTCTAGAAATCCTTTACCTTGTAGCCAATCAGTACCCCCGACAAAGTTTATCATACAATACATAAAATATCAGCCTAAAACTGCCCGCCGCTTATTGAAACGGCTGTCTTTTTATCGCGCCCGTGGTCATTGTCTCATTGCCAACTCGGATACTTTCCGAATTGATTTCGACATCCAGCTGACAGCGCTTTGATTTCCGGGGTTGCATCGGTCAATGGCCGCGCAACCTCAGGTGATGTCCGGAATGCCACCTAAGGCATTATGTCGCAATTGCCGAATCTTGCACTGACAGCTCAGTGTTGCAAAGCTCGCATTAACTTCCGGCTCACAACATCCCTTCCTCCGTGGAAAAAGAAAAACTGAAATATGAAAATTTTCGCTAATCTCTGTTTTTATACGTTTTTATTGACTTTTCTTTTTTTTTCCATGGAGGTTACATTATTTTTTACACTATTTTCCAACTCGCATGGGGACATCGCGTTGCGTATTTTTCTTAGTTCTTTTCTTTACTATCCATATGATAATACTGTAGAGTGTAGGGGAAAGAGGAATCCTCGTAACTATTTTTTAATAATGTGTTTTGCATAAAAATTTTAAATAAATTTTTATATTTTTTTCTTAAAAAACATATATTAAAATGTATCCTATCATTTTTCAGGATTAGATGTACGTATATGTATTGAAAATGCAGTGTGACGGTTAAACCCCGGCATTTTTTAGATTTCCAAATTTCCACCGTTGTCGTTTTTGCTCTATACCGGTTAAACAAAGCGACGTAGACAAAAATTTCCTATATAAATTTTGTAGCTAAAGGTTCACTCTTTACAGTAGTATACCACATTTAACTAAAATTATTTATTTTGTTGTTAAAAATCGGCACCGAAAAAAAACTGACGGTTTAGCCCCGGTCTCCCCTACATTTAACCGCAACATAATTACTTATTTTATTGCGATCCGACATACACCCACACACACATTCATTCTCATATTTAGAAATTTAGATGTAAATTTATCTAAACTTATCAAAATGTATTTTTGGCTGGCAAGATATTGATTTGCACAAATTCTTTCCTCATAGAAATCCTGCCTAAACACCTCCAAACTAATGTAACATCCGCGGATTATATGTCATACACACGAACAGCCCACATGCACACCACACATTTATTCATATTTCACTCCGCAAGTGTATAATGTAGTATCACTGTTTTTGTAATAAATGTTTGTATTAATTTTAAACAGATCTTAACTATTTTTTATTTAATTTAAGACCTCATTCTTCAATTTCCTTCACTCCCAAAATCGCATAAAGTCTGATCCCCGGTAATAGGGATTATAATCCTTGACCGCAAACAGGACCACGATTGCACAAACTCACTGTAGGCGTAATAGCGTCCCTTGTGGACGTTGACCCGCTATTGTAGTTTTCATAAAGTGAATTCGACTCGAGGCACCCTTCCCACCGTGTACCCGAGATAACTAAGAGATCTGGTTACGTCCTCTCATACCCTCTCCTCTAGATAACCTTTCTTTTGCTATCCTTCAAAGTAATTCCCGTAAATTCCGGGGTTTGGATGTAACATTGCACTGGCTGGATTTTTGAAAATTCTCGTAACTATGAATGCTTTTCTAACTTATTACCAGATCTTACAACTTTATTGCATATGCCGAAATATACTAAAATCAAAACAGTTTTATTTGATCTATATTCTCATTTTGGAGTTTGTGTCGTATTAGAGAAATATTATACATCTCAACATTAGCTACTATTATCAAAAATGAACTGTTTAATTTAAAAAATTGAAGGTGACTCACGTGACCTTGAAAATAGATTTTATCAGAAATTGATTTCACCATTGTGTTTATCCCTCTCCAGACCATACAATTTTTACCTGAAACATTTTCTTCTAAAATTGAAAGAAATGAAAATTTTGGAGGTGATTGTTTAAAATAGGATACTCTGTATATACATATGCTTTCTGTAATTTTATATTGTAATTTAAAATAAAAAATATTGTTTGTAATAAAATATTGTAATAAGCACGCATACATTTTCCTGTACATCCAGCGGTCTCACAACTACAGTAAAGTGCATATTTTAATGAATTTGCGATTTATATGTATGTACGTAATAATTAAGCATGTACGCATTGTACTTTTAATGCGTTCACGAATGACAATTAATAATGCCGTTATGTTAATGAATATTTTAAGAATAAAAGACTTGTTGAGCGACTTGCTTATAAAATAAAAATAAATTAATTAAAATTAATTAACATTTATGTTTTTGCACATAACATATTATAACAATTTATAGCCCTTCTCTTTCCCTTTTTCTCTTCTCTTTTTCTCTTACTCTTTCTATCCCATCTTCTACATTATAATATTGATTGTGCGTAAAAAAAATTGTTGATCTCAAGTTACTAACAATAAGTTACAATGCTATAACGCCGAGTAGAAATTCCAATATTTAGTACAATATACTTTTAGTAGCAAGATTTCGAGATCTCGAGATAACCGCATTAACCTTAAATGGACCGATTGCAGTCGAGAGCTGCATCAGCGTTACATAAGAAAAGTGTAAAATGTTTACTATGTATGTTAAAATGAAAGGATATGTTTATAAAATAAACACTTTTTTTTGTAAAATACTCTGAATACTCTCAACAATAATCAATAAATAGCCATAAAATTAACGTAAAATACAACCTATCTTTTTGAACTGTCTTCTCCCATAATAGCCCGGGAGATAGCGACAGATTTTTCGCGTTAATATCTATAAAGCTAGATTTTTTTCCCATGATAGTTTAGACAGTATCAATGATGAAAGTGCAAGTCTACCAAACTTTTAATGTTGCAAAAATGAGTAAAAAATTAAACAACATGTTGCAAAAAATTGCATAAATGTATTATATCTACAAGATTGAAATTTTACATTCTCACAGATGACATAAAAACATACCGGAAAATAATATTCTACCGCGTCGGAAGCGTTGTTATGTCAGGTCTACCACCCACGCAAAGTGTGAAAAAAAAAAACATTTTTGACTTATATCTACAAGGCTAAAATTTTTTTCTGGGATAGTTTATTGAATAAGACATCAAAAAAATACAGTATACCAATCGTCTCATGTTGCTAAAGCCTCGGTAGACGCAATGGAATGCAAGCCCGTGACCGCAGCCGCTGCGCTCCGCCGGGCCATTGCAGTTCGCGGAGAAGTTTTGCATTTTCCGCCGCGGAATATTAATCTACAAAACTGATTTTTTGTCTACAAGCAGTGTATGCACTATTTCGATTAAAAATCACATTCTACCTCCGCTGAAAGGTGGCTAAATCTTTGGTAGACGTTGCCAAAATGGTAATACATAGTCAAATCATGACAATTATATTTTTCATTAATATTAACGAACGGACAGTTTTCTTATAGCTGTGTTAATAATCACTTTTATTTACTCCATTATGATTTATGTTTTGGTAAGGAAATTTATTTTTCAATTAATATTTTTTTTAATGTCAAATAAAATATATTCAACATATTAATAAATAATAAATTCACGATCCTATATAAATCTCATTGTAAGAAATGATTGTTTTTCATAACTTATTCTAAAAATTCATTCGTTAAAAGTTTATTATTATTTACCAATGTTACTGTTAATTAAATACTAAATTTATTACAAGTTATGTTTTGAAAGTAATTTCAAACAATTTAAAGAAAGCCTGAGAATATAAACATAAACACACAAAAAAAAGCTGTGCTGTTTTGGCCGCAAACTATACAGTACTGCTTTGATCGTGCGTGCGAGAGAACGTGCTGTGAGGCATGGCTACACAATTATTATACTGTTTTGTGTGCCGAAAGAAGCCGAAAAACCGAAATATTATTAAATTTGATCAAGAAAAATTTAAAAAATGTTTGGAGATTTTAGCTATAAAAAAGGCAAATAAGCTAGTGTATGGTGATCTAACTTTGCCTGCTCAACTAACTGAAAATGAAGGTTATCATTCAGAATGTTACACATAAAACTATAATAATATATCGATAATTGGTGCAAGTAAAAAACGTTACTTTTGATTCACTGAAAATAAGCTTGCTTTATCTCTCACATTTCTAGCCACAACGTTTTTATACCATCTGAAATTTTTATACATGGTTTTTACTATTGAAAATTGAATAAAAAGAAGGAATTGAAATAATGGGAACTATAAAATTTTTATGCACTCGGGAAAGAAATTCAGAACGTTACAAATCGTTTAACTTTTTTTATGCCCTGTAATTTCAGCAACGTCTACCAAAGATTTAGCCACCTTTCAGCGGAGGTAGAATGTGATTTTTAATCGAAATAGTGCATACACTGCTTGTATGAACTGCAATGACCTGGAGCGCAGCGGCCGCGGTCACGCGCTTGCATTCCATTGCGTCTACCGAGGCTTTAGCAACATGAGACGATCGGTAGACTGTATTTTTTAGATGTTTTATTCAATAAACTATTCAAGAAAAAAAAATTCAGCCTTGTAGATATAAGTCAAAAATGTTTGTTTTTTCCACACTTTGCGTGGGTGGTAGACCTGACATAACAACGCTTCCGACGCGGTAGAATATTATTTTCCGGTATGTTTTTATGTCATCTGTGAGTATGTAAAATTTCAATCTTGTAGATATAATACATTTATGCAACTTTTTGCAACATGTTGTTCAATTTTTTACTCATTTTTGCAACACTTATAGATTGGTAGAATTGCACCTTCATCATAGATACTATCTAAACTTTCTTGGGAAAAAATCTAGCTTTATAGAAATGATTTCATGAAAACTGTCGCTATCTCCCGGGCTATAATATTTTGTCGCATTAATTTTTACTTAATTTATGCCTATATATTTAAGCCTTAAAAATCGCGAAAAGTAAAAAAATCATGTTACTATCGGGTTGTGAGCTTTAGTATAAGAGAAAAGTATGTTAAAAAATTTCATATATGCACATGTTACGCGTCTCCTCGAATTTAGCCAAAAACATACGGATCAGTATAACGGGTTGCCCTAGAGCAGGCGCTCTGTATGTATGTGTAAGAATCAATGAGCACTTCTTTATTGACGCTGATCGAGTTCGCCCGCGACTCCAGCATCCCCTTAAACGTTGAGGGCCCCGTTGCAAAAAGGAATGAATCCCAGATCTTCCAGATTACCCACGATAGCGGTCATTTCGGCGGCGAGTTAACGACGATTGTTTTTCAAATCATTATATCCCGTATATTTTCACTAATCACTAATTAAATATTCTTTTTCTTATTTTATAAACAATTATTTTATAACGACCTGCCGTTTTTCTCAAACGCGGACTAGCTTTTTGGATTCTGGGGTAAGATACTAAAACCGAGAACGCTCGGCAGAGGGTGATAACATCTTGGGTACTAGAGAGAGTGTGTACAGTGATCTGGAGTTTGAGCTGACGGCCGAGAATGCTCAGCACAGACTGAGAATACTCAACCTTTGTTTTTTGTCGGCTCTGGAGGATCGGAAAGTTTTCAGAGCTCGAGTTCAGCAGCGGATCGCATTTTGAAGCTGGTTCGAGAGCGAAGTAATTTTGTAGCACGGTGATCACGGTTTTATACCTCTATGGAGTGATGTGATTCGGTGAGGGTTACCGATCATCCGAACAAGGCGAGCATCAAGGTAAATGATTAAAGCGCTGCAAAACTACGCCCCTAGCGGCGTCGCGATCTTCCTCAGCGGAAATCAGTTGTCTTTGGCGGCGCTCGGCGCTCCGAGCGGTTACGGCAGCGCTTCGAGTCTTTGTCTCGGGGCTAGCGTTCTATATATAAAAAGAAGTGCAACCGAGTATATGTATAGATATTACCTGTGGAGAAAATGGTTACCTGATATTCTCCATCGTTTTATCTAACTAACCGTAATCTCCAGAAAATGGAGTTTTGTGGGAGTGGGACGACGCGGGCTCCGTACAAGTGCGGATGATTAGAAACCGAAAGGTACTAAAGAATACGACTCAACTAAATATTGAGCATATTTAGTTGAGCATTCAAGTATACAACGTTTATTATATCCCATATATTCAGGTGCACAAGTCACATTTAAAGACAAATTATATTTATTCTTTATTCAAAGTGTGTAGAGAAAAAATGACGGAGTAAATCAGTAGTTACATTAAATTGGTCGCACTTATCTTAATATATAGAACTCTACTCACGGTTTTTGTTATCGCAATTACATATGATTAAAAATAAATATGGACGTACCGCACTCATGTTCTCGCATGGCTGATAACTGCCAGGAACGATACAATTATTGCGGTGCATAATTACATTCTACCTCTTTTTTAAACTGCCTGAATCAAGAAGCACATTTGTTCTACTTTTCGCGGTAGGATTATAACCAGCCGGTGTTGTCGAACCGGAGATGACAATGTTGGTTGTCAAGCCTCGCCTTATACTGTCGGCTCACGAAATCACGAAATATTTTACGTCTATGACGATCTAGGTTTGACTTCCACTGGTATTGATGGTGGCGGCAACCATGACTTGTAGAAGCTCTGAAGTAAACCGTGGTGATTCTGGCTCGATGTGAGGACGATTTGGCAACGGCGTGGTGAGCTAGGTCTGTTTGGTCCGGTTGTTGACATCAGCTCGTTAGACGATTGTGCCGATCTTTGATACACTTCGGATTCGAGCGGTGATGGGCGAGCGGATGGTGGAGTTGTCTTTGGTTTGGATCGGAACAAGTTGATTCAGCGTTTGTCGATGGACGGGCAGGTCGGATCGTATTCCGACCGATTGCAGCTTCTGGATCACGCTGACGATGTTTTCTTACATTGCTAGTTGCTTTCAATCTGGCGAGATAAACAGTTTTCTGGATCGGTGTCGTCGCGCGGGGTGACATCGATTATTTATTCGGTGATTGTTACAATTTTATTCGTCTCGTGATCCGAAATGTTGTCGGCGGGTTGCTGGTCAATAGGGACGGACTTTGTTGGATAATGGACGATTCCGTTTCGAGACCCACTCTCATATCTGTGTCCGTTAGTTCCGTCCACGCAGGTTATGTCGCTCCTGTTGCTGGAAGGCTCGGAACAACGGAATTTTTACAAATTCATAAGCTTCTTCTAATCGATAGTGGATGATGTGCGATGGTGTAGGCACCTGTCTTCACGTTTTTTCCCGATCGGCGTAATTCGCGTCCGTGGTTCAGAAAAGCAGGCGTTTAATCGGTGACGTAATGCATTGCCTTATCATACGCGCCCTACGTGCCATACGCGAACTAGATCTTGGATAGTTTGTTCCAGGTCTTGTAACATTCTTTAATGTGTTGCGCTATCATTGTCTTTATATAGTCCGGTTGGTGCGATTGACGGGTATTCTACGTTCTGGGAATGAGGTCCACTGAATAATAATGCACTTGAGTCTGATTTTGAGTCCACAATTACTTTATTTCTACCAGACTGTAACTGCGCACACGTGCGTACCGGTCGGGCTATTCGCCATACATGTTTACTTACATCTAACGTTCGCAAGTCGAGACGTTTCCTTCCTCCTACAACACCATCTTAAGCACCATCTCTAACGCCCTCGCTAAGCGTCACCTCTAACGCGGGAGATTTAACTCAAATCTCATCATACTGCCCCCCCCCCTAGAAAGCACAGCTTTCAAGTATATATAAAAAGAACAAATACAATGTGGGGGACTCGTAGTATATAAATTAAATACAATATGGCTTAGGTAATTCCCTGTTGACGGGTGGTGGCAGTCTTTGGTGTAATTCGCTGTTATCCTGAGGGTGACTCCTGTTCTGGCAAGGGTACTATGCAGAGCTTGGTGACAGGACGTTTGAAGATGCGGTTGTTCGAACCCCTTAAGGTAACGACACGAGTTACTCCATCTTTCCCAGGTGTTTCAATTATTCGTGCCATTGACCACTTTAATGGAGGCGAATAATCCTCACGAACAATTACCAAGGTGTCTAGTTTGAAACGATCAATGGATGGATCGTTCCACTTGTTTTTAGTTTGCAGCTGATGTAAGTATTCTGTCCGCCAACGGTTCCAAAAGTGTCGAACCAATTTTGTAAATGCTGGAAACGGTCTAGTCGGTTCTTATTGACATCAGTGAAGTCTTCTTGAGGCAGAGCCACCAGGGTGTCACCAATTAGAAAATGTGCTAAGGGAGTAAGATCAAAGGGATCATCCGGTAGAAAGGACAGTAGAATTCAGACATGATTTTACTTGTGTCAGCATTGTGTACAATTCCTCGTATGTAAAAGAAGTATTAAACGGAGTTTGATTAAGATGTCGCTTGGTAGATTTTAGCACGCTCTCCCATAACCCTCCAAAGTGCGGATCTGATGGGGGATTAAAGTGCCAATAAATTCTTCCCCTAAATTTGTCACGCTTTCTTGGAATTTTGTTTTGGAGATTTTCTCGTATAATTTGGACAATTTAGTTTGCACTCCAACAAAGTTTGTGCCATTGTCGCAATAAATATGTTTACATTTACCTCGCCTGGCAATAAATCGTTGGAAACAATTTAAAAACGCATTTGTGTTCATATCAGTTGCAAGTTCTAGGTGCACGGCCTTAGTAATCGTACATACAAAAACGCACATGTATGTTTTAATATTCGCAGGACCCCAGGTTTCACGAAAAAAGGCCCTTAGTAATCAAGACCGCAACAATAAAACGCTCTAATTGGGATGACTCTGTGACTCGGTAGAGCACCCATAATATAATTAGATGGTGAAGGATTTACTCGAAAACATCTACTACAAAACATTATCGCTCGCTTAACTAATACCTTTCCTGAGGTTATCCAGTAGTTTGCAACGCTGCTAAAAGTAATTGAGCTCCTGCATGGAGCATACGGAAATGACGATGTCGCACAATTAACAACGCAAGTGGGTTCAAATATGACAATATCACAGGATGTCGTTGTTCATACGGTATTGGCGCATTGTTTAATCTACCTTCTATTTTAGTAAACCTTTCTTATCCAGAAACGGTCTTAACTTAACGATTTGACTTTGTTTAGGAATTGGTTTATCCCTCCTTAATTTCTCAATTTTGCGCGCAAAATTCTGTTGCGCAATTCGAACCAAAGCCTTCGTACCATTATTAAGCTCGTCTGCATTGAGCGCGCCCACTGATCTCTGAGTACGTTTGACACGAGAATTTTTTTTATAAATCTGCAACAATATGAGATTACTCGAGTGAGTCTTGAAAACAGTGAGTACCGCGTCAAAAAGATAGGATAGATCTGGGTCTGGGTTAGTTAGAGTCATCATTATCTAAGATTTCCCTTGTCGTACTTCTGGTACCATTTCAGGCGTGCGCGTGGGTTGTATAAGCCAATGTTGCTCATTTTCGGCCAGCCATGATGGGCCATTCCACCACAACTTAGAATTTGCTAGATCTTGAAGATTGGCACTTCTTGAAATAAGATTGGCAGGATTATGATGCGTTGACACATGATGCTAATTATTTGTTGTGAGCTCTTGTATCTCACCAACCCTATTTGCGACGAAGGTGTTCCAACGTCCTGGAAGTCCTGCAATCCAGTGAAACACTATCTCGGAGTCACTTCACTAATAGAATTTATTTTGATCTAGGGTCAGAGCCTATCTATTTTTTGCTGATAATCTCGTCAATAACACAGTTCCTACCTCACGCCACAGTTCCTACCTTACCAACCTCACTAAGTTCTAGTCGGGGAAAAGTCACAGAGTGCAATGGTGCTATTCTTGACTTTGCAGCCAATATATGTACCAAGTGATGGCCTTGTTCATCTGTAGTCTTCACATACACGCATGCTCCGAATGCCTCCAAAACATCACAAAATCCATAGATTTAAATAGATTCAACGTTTCCTTGACGTGCTTGTCTTGTCAATACGATGTCCTCTAACTCTTTCAATTGAGTCTGATACTGGATCCATGCCGTGTAAATGTCTTGCGGTACTGCCTCATCCTACGTGATTTTCAACTGCCACAGGGTTTGTGGCAACATTTTTGCGCGTACTGTGACGGGACCAATTAGCCCCAGAGGATCGAATATCTTTGCAATTGTAGATAATATAGTTCGTTTTGTAACCTTCTAAAGAAGATGGATGTGTATGGAGAATCGCAAGATATCTGAATCTGGACCCCACAGAAGTCCCAACGTTTTAGGATCTCTCAGGTTTTGGAAGTGTTTCTGCTTACAACCTCCAGATTGATTTTCTAGAATTCGATGTTCATTGCTGGCCCACTTCCTTAGTTCGAAGCCATACTCTTGGAATATTCTTGTTAAATCTGACTTCAGTTTCCTTGCTTCTTCTATGGTTTTTGCTTCCGTCGAGAGATTATCCACATAAAAATCCTTTTTGATTACTTGGCTAGCTTGGGGGTTTGTGTGTTGACAGTCTTCTGAAATCTGTTCTATGCATCGCGTGGCCAGATGTGGCGCATCTGCCATCCCATAAGTAATGGTGTTCAGCTGAAGGGTTTGGATTTCGTCCTCCGGTTTCTCTCGCCAAATGATTAACTATTTTTGTTGTTCCGGATCGATTAAGATCTCCCTGTACACTTTTGTGATGTCCGCTGTTAACACGTATAAATGTTGTCGAAACCGTACTAAGTGGTAAAACAATTCGTCCTAAGTTGTAGGTCCGATGTATTGCACGTCATTGATGCACTAGTTGTCCCTCGCGACTGTTGTCCTTGCTGTTAACTTTTGACGTTGTAGAGTTCCCTGAACATGACTTATTCGCAGTACCCTGATCTATACTTCTCTCGAAGTATTTACGCTGTTTTGTTGGAAAGTCCATCATATTCTTTAAAGTGGGTTTCGAACTAAAAATTCATGCTTTTCTTGTCTAGTAACTCTCGCCTAGTAAACATATCTAATTTAGTAGACACTAAATTTATAATCATCGTATCCCATAAATCAGTGGGCTTGTTCAATACCTTTAACGCCTATAAATTATTTTGTACATCGTCTATTAAGTGCTGCAATGCCGCGCTTGAGCCTTTGCTCACAAGTTTACTTTAAATAACGCCTTTACATGTTTAGATATTAACGCAATTGTATCCTCGATACCTATCTAATAATCTCTTCCACGCACTGTCATAGTTAGCCTCTGAAACTCCTAATGACTCGATCGCGCGTCTCGCATCTTTCTGTAGTTGCTGAATCTAAATAATGAAATTTCATAATTTTAGATATGTTTGGATTGTCATGTATTATTGACATAAATGTGTCCCTAAATTTAATTCATTGATCGTATGATCCATCAAATTCTTTCAATTTAATGACCGATAATTTTGTACCTAGCATTGCATTTGTCTGCCCGAAAACATTGGTAGGATTTATAATCGATGTAGATAAGTCATCGCCGCAGATGCTAATCGAGCATCTTCCCGTGCTTTTAGTTTTTTCTTTTTATCTAATTTTATGACAGTCTGTGCGCGCGTGACTAAATCATAATAAATGTCTCCAAATCACGTTCTCTCTGCTTCTTGAATCGATTCTTGATCCGAGCTTTGCACCGCCTCCTCTATTTTTAGTTGAATAACCTCGAATCTGTCATACAACGCTTATATTTTTTCTAACTTTACCGCTATTTCTAACGTATTTCCGCCGGGCGCAAATTGCTCTAACGTATTCTTAAATCTAGTTAATTTAGCTTTTATTTGGCATCGCTCGAAAATCATTGACTTTAACTCTGCCATTTCAATACAGTGCTGACACAAGATAAACAAGGAGTATGGAACTCACGTAGGGACGCTATGGATCGTTGCCAACATGGCTGCCCTCGTTCTCGACTTCGATCTCTTGATGCTCTCGATCCTCGTAGATTCGCCTTCCCGATCCTTCGACAAGGCGTCATCGATGCTTCTGGAATCTCTTGATGTTTGGCTTTAATTATTAAGTCCGATATTACGGCCGATTATTTTTCCGGTCCGTTATTGTTCACACTCATTCGATAATGCACGTTGTCCGTGTATGTTCACGTTTCACAGAGTTCATGAGTCACACACGTAATGAGTCGCCTGCGTTCTTTGTTTGTGCATGCAATGTGGATCCTTTGTTCACCTCGTCCGTATGAGATCTCACTCACTATCCGCCTCGAAGGACTAAATAAATTATGTTCTACGTTCTGGGAATGAGGTCCACTGAATAATAATGCACTTAGGTCCGATTTTGAGTCCACAACCACTTTATTTTTATCGGACTGTAACTGCGCGCACGCGTGCGTACCAATCGTGCTATTCGCCATATATGCTTACTTACATCTAACGTTCGCGAGTCGAAACGCCTTCCTCCTACGCCTACAACGCCATCTTAAGCACTATCTCTAACGCCATCTTTAACGCCGTTGCTAAGCGTCACTTCTAACGCGAGAAGTTTAACTCAAATCTAATCAACGGAGTTGCAATACGGTGCATATGCTGGTGTAAAGCGGTGCCGTATTCCAAAGTCCTGTGACAATTTAGTCAGCTGTTTCGACCATAACTGCGTGCCACTATTATTTGATAGGATTCGACCGGGCATCTGTGGCGTAGTATGATCGCTTCTGAGAGATGTTTTGCAATGATCGACTCGGTGGCCCGTCATAGCACCTAACTTGGTCCATTTCGTAAAGTAGTCCTGCATGTTTAAGGGCCATAGATAGTCCGCAGTAGAGAGCGATAGCGGACTCACAAAGTTGATGGAGATCTGCTGCTAGGAGTGGTCGAGCGCTGTCGGATGGAGTCCATCGGTGGGTCTTTTTTGGGCGCAAGACAATTCGAACACTCTCGTACATTTCGTGCGATATCGCGGAATATATCTCAGGCCAATAAAGTGTTGAGCAATGCGCGTAATTGTTTTTGCAATCTCTAGGTGTCCGGCTTTACTTACGTGCGTCGTGTATCGTTCCAAAATCGAGGCCTATTTTTCTTTTGGAATACACTTTTTCTATTGTCCTACCTTCGGTGTTTTCTTGAAGTCGAGACTATGCCGCGTGTGTTTGAGCAGTCGGCCATTTTTCACTCGAAAATCGGGAGCTTCATGGTGTGCGGTGCTAATTTTCTCGGAATGGTTCCGGATATCTTCGCAGTCGACGATGTGGTTAAAGTATTTAATACGGTTCACGCACAACCGGCATTTGTCATGGTGAAATCGGAGGTGTACTTCCTGCAGACGGAAAACCTCGGACAGTATGCGGAGATGCTCGTTGAAGGTTTGACTGCTTATATATACGACGATATCGTCTAAGTAAACGAATATTTTTCATTTAGGTTCCAGTTAGGTTCCAGTTCTAGTCCTAGTACAGTATCCAGTAGACGCTGAAACATAGTTGGGGCGGAGTGTTGTCCAAAAAGTATCACCGTGAATTGCATCAGAGTTTTGTCGGGAACGATTAAGGCGATGACTAGGACTAAAAACACTTACCAGTACCCGTTCTTTAAGTCTATCGTTGACAGACATCAGGCACCGCGTAATTTATCCAGCGTCGCGGAGATTTGTGATAACAAATACCCGTTCCTCTTGGTGACGTCATTAACTTTTCGAAAGTTGATGCAAAACCGGTGTCGTCTTTCTTCTAGAAGATGACGATCGGTGAGTTCTAGGCATTGTGCGAGGATTCAATGACACCATCACGTGTATTTTCTCGACTTCTTTATCGATAATTGCTTCCATTGCCGGATTGCGCGGATGATACCGTTGTTTTTATTGATACGTCTGTTTTGACTTGGATGACATGCTGCTGCACGCGGTCAAATTTTGGTGATTCGGTGTCCAGAAATCGTAGCCGTTTTTCTTCGGATCGGTGGCTTCTTTCGGGCCCGAGCTCAGCTGCGACCGATGGTTGTGTAGGGTAATCCGTGTCTTGAGGTGGTGATGGTGGCGGGATCGTAATGTTGGTTTTAGCCCACCAATCGATGCAGAGCAGCATACCGTTATCAAGGGTAGGCATTACTTAGAAATTGTATCAAAACATCCATCACTGAATGGTCACTGGGATCATCATATAACCCCGCATCGGTGCTGATCACGTCAGCGAGATATACTTGACCGATTGCTGGCTTTATTGAATATTGCAGGGTCTGTATTTTCCCGGCGGTCCTTGCATTTACGAAGGAAGGCTCGAAACCGGTGTCCAAGAGTACCTTAAACGGTTATCGGTGTACAAGGACAATGGAGTCGTGGTGTGTATTTTATTCGAAAGACCGGTATAGATTTTTTCTCCGGCCCAAACGGTATTTCGTGGTGGGGAGCAATCTTTGGTCAATATAGCATTCTTGTCACATTGAGAGCAAAATTGTCAAGATATTCCTTGACAATCAAAGCGTGTGTACTCCCACTGTTTGCACCTCCAACATTCGTTATAAACATTCGGTTGTAAACATTTGGCAGGTTTACGCCTTGATATTTTCATATTCCTCGGCCCGGCACAGAATATCCCCCGTTCGAGTAAATTCTCACTGTATATAAATTTTATACCACTGGTACATGTCGTCATACAGCGTATTTATTTTCTCCGAAAATTCGGTGGCCCATCGCATCATTGTGGATAAATTTGTGGTGAATTTTCGGCAAGATTCTTCCAGCAATTGCAGTCAGGTTTGTATGTCACGGATGAGTTGGGTGCGGCACAGGCGCAGCAGATAGTATTCGCGGAAGTTCCGGCAGAAATCCTCCCAGTCATGCCAATTTTTTCGACACCAGAGGAGTGTTTTCCCCAGGAGCATTTCGAAAAGTCCTATTAGCAGTTGTGGCCCGATGAATTGATAGACGGTTTTTAGCTTTTCTATTTTTTTAGGAATGCTACGAGGTCTTTTCCGTCAAAGTGGAAATTACATTTCCAAATATGATTTATGACCTTCGTCTGTGAATCCGTGGGTGATTTCCGGCGGGTGGACTATTACGACGGGTGCAGGATTCGGCTTTTCGTCTTTCGGGCGTGGCGTGCGGAACATTTCGATAACACGGTAACGTATTGACTCATGCACTGGCGGAGTCCGCGCGCGCGCGCACGCGTTGATTATTTCCTTGATTTCTACCCTAAGGATTTCGAGTTTGATAACGAGTTGACTCTTAGTCGATCGGTAATTGTGCCGAATTAAAAATAAATGTGCAATAGGCGCATCGCGTTCATGTTCTCGCCTGGCTGATGTTCGGCCGGAATAAGGCATCCGGCTGGTGATTGCCGGGAACGATACAGTTATTAGGGTGCATCGTTATTATTTTTAATAGATAGAAACAATTTTATCCATATCTACTTTACTGTATTTTTATCAGCATATTAGAAGGATGCCTGATACTAGTGTTAATGGGAGAATATTTATTGAGAAGAATAAAATCTTCTCTCTCTTATAATGTTCTAATTAATTTCGCGAATCGACGTCGCGTACTCGTGCCGAAACCACTGCTTCCGAGGATCTGAGATATACAAAAATCAGGGATTAATTCTGGTTCTGCAACAGAAATCTTCGATCTTCAACGGGGCATCAAACTAATAATCCTCTACGTTCTGGCTACAACTATCCACGCTGGAATGAACGATTCTCTAATGTTCTACGACACGAGGAACAACGATAAAGTTCGAGATAGTGATAGACATATATATTCAATAATGTTTATAAAAACTAGTAACGTTCTAAACATTTATAGTGAAGGTCAATATATTTATTTGAGCGCGCCAAGATTTTGAGCCTCAATGTTGGGTTTTTCCTCAATTTTTTACCTAAATATTTCAGCGTTTATTATTAATATGTACATGCAGAAAACTGGTAGAGAGGAAAGCTAAATACTTTTTACTTAGTGTGTGTGTTATAGTCAAAGCCCAAAATGCGGGCATTCCTAGGATTGACTAGTCAATCCTGGGGAACGACCAAGCGTCTTGTTCAAAGCCCGAAATAAGTTTTGCGTTTCGGCTTTTGACTAGTCAATCCTAGGAATAACTAATACGGCTGGTCAAAGTTAGAAACTAAGAAAAATTACTTTAAACTTTGACTAGTCAATCCTAGGAATAACTAATACGGCTGGTCAAAGTTAGAAACTAAAGAAAAATCACTTTGGACTTTGACCAATCAATCCTAGGTGTGGTTTAATTCGGACTGTGTGACTGTTAACAAATAAAATCAAGATTTTTTTTTACTAAATTAAGTTATTATTGTTAACATATTGTAGCTTTTTATTTACGTTGTAAAGCGAAATTGTAAAGTACATGCATGGGGAGGGGAGTGCAGGGAAGAAAAACCTTCCTGTTCACGTGCGCTCACGCATGTAAGCCCCCTTGCACCCCTCCATGCATGTGCTTTATAATTTCGCTTTACAACTTAGCATGTACTTTAAGTTGTAAAGCGAGGTCAATGTTGCCTACCGGCGGGGTGAGTGCGGGGGAGGGGGTGGCCGAAGGCCCCTCCTCGCACCCCCCCGTGTGTGTGAGTGTGTGTGCTTCCCACGCATAATTAAACTAAAGAAACTCCCAGCGTGAGACCTAACTGCTTGAACATACACAGTGTATGTGCCCTACTTTAACGAAAATCATTAAACAGTTAAATCGTGCAGAATAACCAAGCATCTCGATTCAAGCAGTTAGGGCTCACGCTGGGAGTTTCTTCAGTTTAATTATGCTTGGGAAGCGCGCACGCACGCACGCACGCACGCACGCACGCACGCACGCACGCACGCACGCACGCACGCACGCACGCACGCACGCACGCACGCACGCACGCACGCACGCACGCACGCACGCACGCACGCACGCACGCACGCACGCACGCACGCACGCACGCACGCACGCACGCACGCACGCACGCACGCACGCACGCACGCACGCACGCACGCACGCACGCACGCACGCACGCACGCACGCACGCACGCACGCACGCACGCACGCACGCACGCACGCACGCACGCACGCACGCACGCACGCACGCACGCACGCACGCACGCACGCACGCACGCACGCACGCACGCACGCACGCACGCACGCACGCACGCACGCACGCACGCACGCACGCACGCACGCACGCACGCACGCACGCACGCACGCACGCACGCACGCACGCACGCACGCACGCACGCACGCACGCACGCACGCACGCACGCACGCACGCACGCACGCACGCACGCACGCACGCACGCACGCACGCACGCACGCACGCACGCACGCACGCACGCACGCACGCACGCACGCACGCACGCACGCACGCACGCACGCACGCACGCACGCACGCACGCACGCACGCACACACACACGGGTGGGTTCGAGGGGGGGGCCTTCAGCCCCCCTCCCCCGCACCCACCCCGCCGGTAGGCAGCGTTGACCTCGCTTTACAACTTAAAGTACATGCTAAGTTGTAAAGCGAAATTATAAAACACATGCATGAAGGGGTGCAAAGGAGCTTACATGCATGAGCGCACGTGAACAGGAAGGCTTTTTTCCCCTGCATTCCCCCCCCCATGCACGTACTTTATAATTTCGTTTTACAACGTAAATAAAAAGCTACATTATGTTAACAATAAGAATTTAATTTAATAAAAAAAATCTTGATTTTATTTGTTAACAGTCACAAAGTCCGAATTAAGCCACACCTAGGATTGACTAGTCAAAGTCCGAAGTGATTTTTCTTAGTTTCTAACTTTGACCAGCCGTATTAGTTATTCCTAGGATTGACTAGTCAAAAGCCGAAACGCAAAACTCATTTCGGGCTTTGACCAAGACGTTTGGTCGTTCCCCAGGATTGACTAGTCAATCCTAGGAATGCCCGCGTTTCGGGCTTTGACTATAACATGTGGATAGTAGTACTAAAGGTTATAGCATTCAGATTATAACATTGATAGTGTATATATAATTATGTATTTGATTAATTGCATTAATCTCATGTATATTTTTAAACAAAGTTAATTTTTGAAGCATCTAATTTTTCCACATATCCACATATATATTTTGGTTTGTTATTTATTTACTTTAGAATCAATTAAAATCTGTTCTAAGCTGTTAGCATTAAACTTTTTCGTAAAAGAAGAGTGTACATTTTTTACATTTCAAAGACAACTGCATTTGTCAACTTTAAAATTAATAATTGAAATCCATTTCATGCTTTTACTACATACAATGTTTGTATAATGTCCATCAGTTATACTTTATATAAAAAAATAAAATATATACAAAAAGATTCTTATTATAATCGCAATGGCCAAGAGACGAAAGAGACGCAAGAGAACTTATTAACATTGTAACTTATTAACTTGTAGTAAGAATATTTGTAAACACATTCAATGTTACAATGTAGAAGATGAGATATATAATATGAGATATATAATATGTATTGTGCAAATATATCAAAATTTATTTTTATTTATTTTAATTAAGGGAGAGTAGGGGAAATACGGACACTGGGTAAAACCGGACACTGCCATTTTGGTATTTTCCTGTCATTTATACTCTTCTGCGATAGTGTCACGTGTACGGGCTCGAGTCGACACTATATATTGCGGAAGAAATACGGATGACAGGAAAATACCAAAATGGCGGTGTCCGGGTTTACTCAATGTCCGTATTTTTCCCACTTTTCCCTAATTGACTCTTATTTTATAAGTAGAAGTCTCTTAACAAGTCTTTTATTTTTAAAATTTCATTAACATTACGCCGTTATTAATTGTAAACGAATTAAAAGAACAATGCGTGTACATGCTTATTATGTACATTTACATCGCACATTCTTGCAACTGCGTTTCAATGCAGTTCTGAGACCGTCGAAAAATGTACAGGAAAATGTATGCTTGGTTTACATATATTACATAAAAAATGACCATGTAGAGAGTTGCGAGTTCAGCTCAAGGAACAAACTTAGAATATTTACATTTGGTTTCGTGGATTCTATCTAGCTATAAGAGACGACTTGAATTTTTTAGAATCCTGTTTAGTCTGCAACTTACCGGCAATTTTTTGACGATTTATAAACGAAGTTTTTCGAAATCCTATTCCCGCAGAAATTATATCTATTAATATGCATAGACAATTTGATAGTGCCATCAAGCGATTATGCGAGCGGATTGGAAATATTGCAAATCGTACAAAATATTGCGAATGAGATCGGATTAATTATTAATTAGCGAAAGTGTCGCTTTTTGCAAACAAACGTAAGATACCTCGGTCACATTGTGAAAAATGGCTGCGTTCGACTGGAATGTAAGATCGATGTCTTATCTCTCTTTTTGCCAAACCCAGGAATAACCGACGAATAAGTGATAAATCTATCTTTCTTTCGTTTTTTTTGCATTTTTTGTTTTTTATTATTTTTATAAAATGTTTTGTTTTACATTTTTTTTATAGATTTATGTTATTTTTTTAACTACGTCATTTTTCACGCTTTGCTTATGTTTATTTTTTCACTTTTTATTTTCTTGGCAGAAATAATTTGCAAAAAATTATTTTATATACAAAGAATTTGCACACCAAGCACATTTTATGCCTGCTATATTATTGCATAATGCACCGATTCACAATTTTTAAAACAATAACATAGGTCTACAAAATTTTACTTTTCTTCGTGGTCTGAAAAAAAAGAGTTGTTTCCTATAGTTTTTTGTGTGCTAAATTCAAATCCGCAAGCAAAAATTTATTATCATGTCAGGTTTACGAAAAAAATAGGATTAAAGCCTTCCAAAAACACATTTTTGATCATTTTTAAATATTTAAAGATAACGAATCCGATATGCGGTAGACACATTAAAGATGCATTTTTAAATAAATTTGTTTTATTTGTTTCATTATACATTAAAAGGAATATCTCCGAAATGTTTTACATAAAAGATCGGTTGTTTCAACCTGTTGGTAAACTAACTAATAAGTTAAATCATATTTCTATTTTTGTCTAATTTGAAGAAAAAACAAAGACGTATATTGCGACGCTTTTTCCCCCGGTCTCGCAATCCGGTGGAGGGCTATCGTGGATTGGCAGCACGCGCAACTAATTCAGACACCAAATGATTGGGCGCCAGGTGCGACGGATCGCACCACCGTACACTATTATCTCTAACGCGATATTCCCGGCAATACCTCAGGGCGTAGGGCTCGGTCAGGGAATTCGGAGAAAGGCGTCACGCAATTAATCACACACAAAAGAATAAATAATAATAACACATAATATATTTAGTCAAATAATGTCAATAGGTGTAAGTACAATCGGTCTGAGCCTCTCGTATTACCGCAAAAATGTCGGATAGGCTGACGCACGAATGCCGCATAAATACCGCAATAAGTGCACGCGGTAATGTCGAATTAAAGACTGTAGATTAACGCACGCAAAGTTAGATCAACGCAACAGATAAACGCCGACGAACACACGAAAGCTTAACATAAGAAACAATTACGATTCAGGTATCGCGGTACCTGGCTTCGAACTCACAACGAACTTACGCCACAAGGGCGACAAACCGACTCGCCGCACCTTCGGTTGCTCCTCCAACGAGCACCCGGGCCACCTCGATTCCGCACGACGCAAAATTTATGGGCGATCTCGCCGTGTCGACCACGCTGGCCGGCGGTTGCCCCCGAACACGAAATAAGGACTCGTATCGCGGACGATCCCGCGGCTTGCCACGCGAATCCCGAATTCTCTCGCAAGCACGGAGATTCCGCGGCCCCGCGCCGATCCCGTCGATCCCACCGTCCCGCCAAACACAATATTCGCCGTCCTCGAGGGCCCGGATACGTTACTCAGATACGAGGGCGAGTGCTCTTCAAATTACATGACCACTCGCGGCTTGCCGTTATCTGCACAACTCGCTCCCGTTTTCGCCACGCAAGGCATCACTCTCATATGGCCAAGACGCGACACGATTACGAACATAGACTCTAACACAATAAAACGCGACACGATTACTTACATTAACGCAACGAGACGCTACACAATTCGACCCGATTAATCCGACTCACATATCCCACGCCACGCGACTGTTAGCCGTGGCGGTGCTCGCGGGGAGGGCACGATTGGTCTCTACGCACTAGAGAGCTCACTCTCGGCAAGGCCCTGGCACGATTTCCACCCGACTCTATCTTAATGCGAGCGCAAGGTACCGCATGCGCTCATCTCGCAGTCCACAGGTAATCTTGCGGCGCTCAGGTAACCAATGCGTGCCATGGGCCAGTGCCTCGAGCGAACCCTTGTTTCCTTAACGCGGGGACGCCAGAGTGGTGACCTTACAATGCGTCGTAGTCTTTTCGGTAGTCCGGGCAGCTCGGGATCTGGGTGATGCTTCTCGCTCTTTAGTTGGCACGACAGTGGCGGAAACGATGACCTGCCGGGATTGCGCCGGTTCCCCGCGCCTGCGCTGTAGCGTGTCGCTCGACCGGATTGCCGATCTTAGCGCTCCCGGCGCCTAGGCCGCACGCGCCGCTCCTTCCGGGGGCGCCACTCCAATTTTGGGGCGCTCTCATCGGCGCCTCAGCTTCTCGTGCGCTTCCCCTTCCGGCGGCGCCGCTCCAACTACCTCCGATTCGGCGCGGGCTTTTCGAATCACCCGGCTGTCCGGGCCGCGATGATCGAGTCGGCGTTCGGGGTCAGGCTAGCCGGGCCTCAGCCCCGTCTGCCGGCATCCCCTCGGGGTGACGGCCCCAGGGCTGTGCCTTTCCTTGGGCCGCTTCTCGGCACCCTGGACTGACTGGCGTTTTGTTTGGGCGTGTCCCGGGGTGTTCTAGACTGCTATCCTGCCGCTGTTGCGACCGAGTATGGAGTAAATTCCGGCCGGCGACACTCATGCACTTGCGGGGAGGTCCGGGCAATCCAACTTTCGGCCACGTCCCCTGGCCGTCTTCTTAATCCTCTGCCCTTCCTCGTGGCGGCTCCCGGCCGTTACAGGTTGACTCCAGCCACCACTGGCGATCCCTTAAAAACTTAACAGCTAATTAGACCAATTAAGAATACGCAACCGCCCTCTCCTCGCTCCAACGAGGAAGCACCCCCAAATTCCCCTCGGCCGAGCCCGTCCGGGAAGTAGACGCGACTTGTCACGTCACAATATATGATTTTACTATTACTTATGTTAGTTTACTAACAGGTTGGAACAACTGACCCTAAAAGATAAAGAAATGGAATCAACTTACAAGACCCGGCTCGGCACACTTTGGACAGAATCTCGATGTGCTCATCTGTAACGGCCTGCCTTTTGGCTGTTTTTATCGAACGCGGACTAGCTCGCCGGACCAGGAGTTCGATGGTAGGCCCAGAGACAGAAGGCAGTTTTGATACGAAACGTGGTTTATTACAGTGGTTCAATTACAGAGTACGGAAACGCATTCGGTTTATGCGGCGGACGCGAGCGGATTATATTCTATAAGATGGTCGCGATAATTACAAATTTCGGGAGCGCATCTGATTTATGCGGCGGACGCGGGCGGATTATATGCTATGAGACGGCCGCGAGAACTACAACGCATTCGGTGTATGCGGCGGACGCGGGCGGATTATATTCTATAAGACGGTCGCGATAATTACAACTTTCGGGAGCGCATTTGGTTTATGCGGCGGACGCGGGCGGATTGTATTCTATAAGACGGTCGCGATAATTACAAATGTCGGGAGCGCATTCGGTTTATGCGGCGGACGCGAATCAGGTGGTCCGCACCGGCGCGATGCGGTACGCGTGCGAACGGGCCTTGAGGCCGGCCAATGGCTGGTCGGCCCGCGGCGCGAGAATCGCGGCGCGGGCGCGTGGGTGTTATCCGGCGCGGTTTCTTTTCTCGCGATATGATCCGGTGTTAATTATGCGGCGCGGAGGTAAGGGAAACGAACGGCCAGGGGCTAGGCTGGTCGATCGGTTGACGAGGAGGTCCGACTGTTCCGGCGGCAAGAACTCTTGTCGAGAGGCCGAGCACGCTCGACCCCTGGTTACCGTGGCAGACGGGGTGTCCCGGGTAGGAAGGCGGTCAGCGCTCGAGAACTCTCGAGCGAGGCACAGAACGCTGTACCCCGTTTCGTGAGCTGGCCTAGGAAGCGGAAAGGTACTCGTCTCCGAGGGTAGCGGAGCACAGGTAGCTAAGCTCGGATTGCGAGTGTCGATCTGTCGCGGCGCCGGTATTTTATACTCGCCCGGGTGGTACGCTAGGGAGGGGAGGCCGATTCCCGCGTGAGCCGCGCCGCCGGCGGAGCGGAGCGGGATCGGCGTGGCGGTAAGCGTGCTCGCGCTCGGCGGCGTTCGGCTCCCCTCGGTGTCTGTCGGAGACCCGAGAAGATGTCGGTGCGGCGGAGTGCCGCGCACACGATCGCGGTTCCTTCGTTTAAAAAATAAGGTGGGCGCACCGCGCCCTTTCCTCGCCTGACGGAGATCGTCGGGCGGCATCCGGCAGTTCCTCGCCGGGAATGATGCATGTGTGGGGGTGCATCGTTACACATCTATATTTTTTGTCACAATTAATAAATTGTTAAAGTAAATCAATATTATGTTTCTTCGAATTAGCGACTCAAAATTATATGTACTTGAACCGCTTTGTTAGTAACATTACAAACAATGTATTTTTTGTGGACCTTTCTTGCATGAATGTGATGAAATCCGTCTTTTAAGTCTAAAATCGCAAAATACAATTTTATCTTGCAACCAATTGATATTATCATTAATCAGTTTTGTTAGAAAATTATCATATATGGTAATCTTATTTAACGATAGTCTTCACATAATCAGTAATTGCCTGTTCTTTCTCATTAGGACCTCTATAAAAAATACAAGTAATCTCGCAAATTTTTCTAGAAATGCTTCTTGACCATCCGCTATTTGAAATGCTTTCGAACGGACGTCACGAATGAATCGTCCGTGGTTTCAAAAACATCATCGCTCGCGAGTAATTCCGATATTGTAGATTGTACGGTTCGCGTCGTCGCGGACGATGTAGAGGTTATCAGTGCAGGTACATCCAGTGGGGCAGCTTTCGATTGTTTCGATTTAAGAAATTTAAGCGGTCTGACCAGGAGCTTAATTGTTTCCTCTTTCTCGGCATCGCATCCTCCTCCTCCTCCTCCTTGCGCTGCTGAACGGGTAACGTTTCTATCCCCACGTCAGCGACGCTTTCCAGTTCCTTCTTTTTTACCGTAATCGAGAAAGACGTGCGAGCGTTACTGACTGCAGTAAACGAGCTTCGGCGTGCAAATATCGTTAGATTAGAAACGGCTAATAAACGGTTAAGAAACAGCTCAGAAACGACTATCGAACGACGATGAGTGACAAGAAACAATTAATTGATGACAACGAACGGCAACGAACGGTTCAAGAACGGTTGTCGGACGGCTGTCGAACAGCTGTCGAACGGTTCAAGAACGGCTCAGAAATGGTTACAAACTGTTCAGAAACAGCTACAAACGATACAGAAATAGAAACGGCTACAAACGGCTAAAGAACGACGACGAACCGCCAACAAAACGCTAACGAAACGACAACAAAACAGGAGAAGAAATTTTCCCCGAAGACGCGTCGTAGTGCGAGGGTACAACGCCTGTGGCAAGCTGATATCGTCGAAATGCGTCCATACTCGCGTTTTAACAAAGGCCACTACTACATACCTACCATCATCGATGTGCTGAGCAAGCACGCGTGGGCCGTGCCACTCAAGTGTAAAGGCGGCAGCGAGACAGTTGACGCAATCGCCGAGATAATTCGAGATAGCGGGAGGTGCCCTAGAAACCTACAAACCGATATGGGGAAGGAATTTTACAACGCCTACATTAACGTTTTGTAAGAAAACGCAGCATCAATTATTATTCCACGTATTCGGTGTTGAAGGCATCGATCGTCGAGCGATTCAGTTGCACGTTAAAGAACGACATGTGGAAGATGTTTACGTTTAATGGAAATTACAAGTGAGTCGACGCGTTATCGCGACTTGTGTCGGATTACAACGCGCGTAAGCATTGAACAATCGGCACGCGACCTGTCGACGTTACTCTCGCGATCGCTGAGAGACTCGTAGCTACGGTGTACAGCGCAATAAATATCGCGGGTCCGGCAAATTTTAAAGCGGGCGACCAGGTATGCGTCAGCAAGTACAAGACAATTTTTGAGAAAAGTTACACACCGAATTGGACTACCGAGGTGTTTCGAATCGTTAAGATGCAACGTACTAATCTCGTAACCTATCTACTTGAGAACTATCGCGGAAAATCCGTCGTTGGAGCGTTCTACGAGCATGAGTTGCATCGCGCGACTTATCCGAACGTGTATCTCGTGGAGAAAGTACTGCGCAGGAGGGGCGACGAGGTTTACGTGAAATGGCTGGGATACGCTGGATCGTACAACTTTTGGATACACAAGGACAATGTTCTTTAATTTGTATAGATTGTATTTATTTCTAAAACATATGAAAAAAATAAAGTATGTAAAAAAATATAAAAATATAAAATACATATAAAGTATTTGAAAAATAAAAATTCCATATAAAGTATTTAAAATATAAATTTTATATAAAGTATTTGAAATATGAAATACGTGTACAATATCTTTATTAATATTTTTTCTAATATAATACGTTATCCACTCGAGGACTATCGTGGGTTTTGTGTAGCGCCATAAACAAATTTTTTTCTTAGAAAAGGGGAGTTGTTATCGTGTAGACGTAGCTAGATCGCACTATTTTTTTACGACGCAGTGCACTAAATAAAGGAAGAAATGCAAAACAAAGGAAGAAATAATCTTTCAAGATTCAGTTGGAGCGAGAGATAAAGCAAAGGGTATATAACGAGGGATGAAGCGCGTCAAGCCGCAGTAGTATGATTTGAAAGTCTGCGCAGCGATACATCGATCGAGACACCTTTGACACTTTCTGGTAAATGTGCAAATTAACATTAAAAATAATGGAGTGCGATGTGACACTGTAATTTTGTGACACCATAATTTTTGTGCCAAGGGTTCCACAGTATGGAGGTCAAATTGCTATTCGTTCAGCATTAAAGAAGTTGCCATTAAAATGGTCCGCGCACAAGATTTAATTGAAGTTGCGTATCCCACCGATGCGATGGGGTATATGTATAGTGATTTGTGAGTAAATTTTAATTTATAAATAACTAACTAAGTCTAGGCTCAAAAATTAAAATTAAGGCTTGATAAAGGCAATAAGAGCCAGGCGAGTCGTAATTTTAATTTGTAATTTTTTAAATTAACTGTGTTTTCTACATTATAGATGCTGTGGGTTGATAATTTACCCGTTCAAAAAGTTCAATTATATGACATGATATATATGCGGATCCCTCGCAATTAGGTATGCGTGACAGATTTAATATTATTATTGTAACATTTTTAATTTTTAATATTTTTAACATTTATTTTATTTTTTAGGGGTGGCTGCAGTTGGAGGATATCCGGATCAATAATTTTATAAACGTTCCTGATATAACGAAAAGGAGATTTGATAGACGATGTCTAAAAAGTAATTGCGACAACATTTGGTCTGCGCGGGAAGAGATATTTTGCCTTAAAAAATTTATTCAAAGAAGATAACATTGTAAATGTTTTTACAAAAATTGTAAAAAAATTATTTTTTATAAAAATAAAATTGTTTTTAATAAAAATTTTTTATATAAAAAAGTATCCTGTATAAAATTATCTTTTTATAAGAATGTATTACACTGAAATAATTTTTTTTGTATTTTCTATGTTCATTCTTTTGTTTACCTTCGAGACGCTGTTTACACAAAAACAGCTCCTGCACGTTTGCTATATCAACCCTTAACCCTGAAACTGAAATTTACTCGCAGAGTTAGTCTTATTATTATTCGCCGCCTAGCGGCGTCATTGCGTGCGGACCCCGCGACGCAAACGTGGACCGCCACGCCCTACTTGCACGTGAATCATACACGTGAGTCATTGAGTCATCCTGGAGAGTCATATACATGGTATGTCAAAGCCAAGACACGTGAGTCATACACGTGAGTCATTCCAGTGATGTCATCGTGAGTTATACATGTTGTATACCTCCCCTTGCCCCGCTCACCCCCCGCGTAAGAGCCATCGCACAAGACTCTCGTATGGTCACGTAGCGTAACATAACGTGAGTCAACGAACAAGAAACGTATTGGTTAGAGCCTAGTTACTTAAAACGTAACGTAATTAGTCTTATGTTACGTACGTTACATTACGCTTTTCTTCGTGCGTTGCCGTAAGATTGGCTTGAGTGTCGCGTAACGCAATTCTCACGTAAGGCGTAAGACGCTACGGCAATGTTCGTGCGCTGGCCCTAACTTAACGTAGATCAACGCACAAGAAACGTATAACGCCGTAACGGCCGTAACCAATGCGTTTCTTGTGCGTTGGCTCACGTGACGTTACGTTAACTCTAATCCGATACCCTCTCCCTCACCCCCCTCTCATTGCCTCATGGATTAGAACTCCCCTAGTATTACTACTTCTGTCCTTTTCCGCGAGCGATAGAAAAAGATAGATATACGATTTCCACACTCAACATTATGGCGGACCATTTCACTTCAGATCAAAGGTGCCGACACGGAGTGGACCTACTGTATCTACTTATACTGTGCCGTGGGTGATGAAAACGCGGGCAGTGACCCGATGTGACGGGGTTGTTCATGTGAACCGAAGAGAGATGCGACACAAAGAACTGCACTTATCGGGATCTCGAGGCGATCGGATGAGCATGGCTGAAACGTCTGGCCATCCGATTAGCATAAACGGTCCTGTAGTCGGGTCATTTTGATAGGTACGTTTGGTGTGTGCGTGTGAGCGCATGATGGCCCCTAGATGGAAATAAACGGTTCCTGTATAGGGGCATTAAACCAGAGGTGGCCATACGAGAAATGGGAGCAATTTTAGTGGGTACAAGCTCTACATTATGGCCGGCTATGTATGGGTTAGCCATTTTCTCTTTTTACCGAAAAAAAGGTCAAGTACGTGGGTTTTTAGTGAATAGCAGTATATAGATATAACAGTAGCAGTTCTGCAACAAAAAAGTGCTTTTCCGTTCCGTGTAAAAGTAAAGTAAAAGTTAAAATTATTAAAATTATAAAATACCCGGCCAACCAATGATCTCTCTTGACTTATGGTGTGTGATGTTAAGCATTTCGTCGGTATTGATATCGAGCGAGATCGTGAGAAATGTACTATAAAGATTGGGCAGAAAGCGTATATTCAGAAAATGCTTGAAAAATTCATGTTAAAAGACGCAAATCCGGTAAGTGTTCTCTCTGAACCTGGAGTACATTTGGCTCAATATCAATGTCCGAAAACTGAAACTGAAAAAGGACAGGTGGAAAATGTTCCATATCGTGAAGCGATCGGTTCCTTTTTATTTGTCGCGAGAGTTAGTAGACCAGATATACAATACGCGGTAAATCAAGCGAGTCAGATCTTAACTTGTTATGGTCACGAGCATTGGCAAGCAGTTAAAAGGATCTTTCGGTATTCAAAGGGAACTGTAGATTATGGAATTGTGTATGGAAAGAGTGGGAGTAACGGTGAATTACACGGATATACTGATGCAGACTATGCTGGATGTATTGATACGCGAAGATCCACAAGCGATTTCGTATTTCTATTAAATGGTGGTCCAATAGCGTAGTCGAGTCAGAGACAGCGAGTAGTTGCTCTTTCGACAACTGAGGCAGAATATATTGCGCTGTCTACAAGTGCCAAAGATGCGATATAGTTGCACAAACTTATAACGGAGCTAGGTTTTGAGTATGATACAGTTCCCGTGTATAACCAATCTGCTATTAAGCTAACAAGTAATCCTGAATATCATAAATAAACCAAGCATATAGATGTACGTTTTCATTTTGTCCGGGATGTATATGAACGTGGTGATATCGATGTAAAATATGTGGACACAAAAATGCAACTTGCTGATATTCTTACAAAGCCGTTGGCAAAACAGCAGTTTGGTTGTCTACGAAATAAGTTAAGCATTTTAAACGGCTTTAAATAAGTGAGAGTGTTGGAAATAGAATATTTAGACCGTTGCGTTATGAACCTTGCGGTATGGCTCGCAATGTCAAATGATATTTAATCCACGTGGAGATTCGACTTGAGAATCATATGCGGAATTCAGCGGTCTCGAGCGTCGAGATACTTAAAAGACGCGGCGCGTTCTTGTTTATAGATCTATAACAGTTTCGCTCGGCGAGATTTTCGGTCAGCCTATTCATAATAAGACACTACGTCCACGGTATTGACCGTGATCGGTCGTGCGTAGTCACGCGTTTCTTTCTGTTCTAAAACTGTACGATTTGTCTAATAATAAATACACAGTAATAATACAACTTTATTGTGGTGGTGTACCAAATAATTACTTCTTTTTTAAAATTCCCTTTAGTATTAATCAATTATTATAATTGTCTTTCATCTTATAACCTTTTGCCTTTGTCTTGATTTTAACCTTTGTTACAATTCTATTTACCTATAAAAGAACTAAGAAACTCAGACGTCGCAGTCGCCTTCTTACCATACGATCGATAATAATTAAAACACGATTCGGCAGTACCGGGAATATCGGCAGGAATCAAAGGACAGAAAAGGATCTGATTTCATCTTCGGCGACGAAGCGTTCGACTGATAACGCGAGAAAAATCCTCGGGTTACCAGTCCCGAACATTTGCCGGATGATCTAAGCGTTTTCGGAACCCTCTGGAAGTTAGAGTCCTAGATTAGTAGAGAGACGCGAACTTTACCCCTACTTTGCTACCGTCGCCATCTTGTGTTCGTATATCTGTACAATATTAATCTACTACGACGAGTATATATTTATTCATTGTTGGAGTGCGATATCTGTATAGACATTACATCAATTTTTATGTAAGAATTGAAACAATGAAATGCATCGAACTTGACATTTTTGAATATTGAGAGACTTGTTGCTCGTTCAAGGTTAGGCTCCTATACCAAGTTTTACGCTTTTCAATAATTTTCTTCTGTGCAGGGAGAAAGAGCAAGTTGTTTTGCTGTTATATCAGCGAACCTACTGGCCTATTTCTACCTAGTACTGTTACTTAACCTTGATCTTTCTGCAAAGCTCCAATTTAAATCTCATCTCTGCTCCATCGTCTAAGGCAGATGAAATACAGTAGGGGAATTCAAATAAGTTAAAGTTTAACGGTTTGACAGGTTATGTCGGGTTAAAATCGAGTAAAAAGTTAATTAATTAACTTTGGGCGCGCTACTCTTTAAGGTTATGCAAAATACATAAGTGACTCATTAATCTATCACGTTAATTTTTGGGTTAAAAGTTTAAAAATTAACTTTTTACCCGACTTTAACCCGACATAACCTGTCAAACGTTAAACTTTAACTTATTTGAATACCCTTAATATCTCAAGTTCCAGACCAGGATAGTGGAAGAAAAATTAAAAAATCTTTAAAAGCAGTATAACAGTGACTTTGCTACTTTTCAAAAAATGGTTAAGTGAGATACACCTAATGAAGCAGGAGCTATACGTCGACAAGCGCTTGCTAAAGGTTTTGAGCTATAAAGGAGTTTGTAAAGAGTCTTAGTGTTTTCGGCTCGTTCTGTCTATAACGTAATTATAAACGGACTAATTGTATATTTATAATTATAATTGTATATTTGTAATTAATAATGTAATAATACAGTGCCTTGCATTAATATTCGGACATCATAAATACTTGAAAAAAATTAATCCGTATATTTATTTAAGAAATTTTTTGTTTTTTTAGTAAGTTGAAGCACTAAATGATACCCTACAAAATATTGAATTATTGAAGATATAGTAATTTAATTCATATGTAAATGTAATTTATACAAAAATATATTTTTTGTTAAATGTCCAAATATTAATGCAAATTACTATATACATATAGATATAATTATATAATTTTTCTAATTTTAAAATACATTATTATTTCCACAATATACAGGGTGTTCGAAATAAAAGTAACCACCCGAAGAGGGAGGGTAGATTGGGTCAAACTGAAAAGAAAAGTCTCGTACCATTTCGCAAAATTCGCAATAGTTAACGAGTTATTAAATAAAACGTCTGAGCGAATGAGCGCACAAGGAGCGATAGAGGCGGGCCTCGGCGGCTGGCTGGGCTGGCACGGTGCCCGGCGCGCGGCGTGCGGTGGGGGTCGAGAGACGAGCGGCGAGCGGCGAGCGGGGCGCGGCGCGGCGCGGCGAACGTCGAGCGACAGATGTTACACACTGCGGCGAAAAAGTATTAGAGCCAGCCCATACTAAACTTACGATAATTTTTTCGCGTAAATGGGATTTTGTAGTAACTTACAATAATTTACTACGCGTAAACGAGTGAATTATTGTAAGTTACTACAGAAGTAACGCGCTCGCGTAAACGTAGTAACAGTAGGTGGCACACGTATTGCATAGGCATTGCCGTAGCGTCTTACGCCTTAGATAATATTAATTAGTTTAGCTTGAATTATGTGTAACAGAAACATTTAATTTTAGTTAATTTAATTATTTTGCATGTCAAAGTTTACGAGGTTTACCACAAGCGTTACTTTAACTTTTGTTTATGTTAGAATAACTTCCCAAGCAGCATTTTTCGGTTAACTTTCCGACTAAGGACTACTTTTCTACTAATCACAACGTTGTAAGCGGTTCAAGAAAGTTATAAAATGTAACTTATAATTACTAACGTTTTTTGGACGTTGTCTAAACGTTAAAATTACGACGTGCTTTTTTTATCACTTTCCCAACGTCAAATTTGAAACAGTTTAAGTCCTATTACCCGACGTTAAGATATTTAACGTTCGCCTGACGTTATACTCTGCACTACACTTTTCGAGCGACTTCAATACGTAATTCCCAACGTAAACCAACGTTTTGTTATCAAACGTTGTAAAACGCTAACGTTGTGAAACGTCGCCTGTGGTCATTTCTGACTGACGTTAAGAAATCGCGAGAAATGGTAACAAATTCTGCCTAAAAAAATGTAGAGCAGATTACTGCTGCGTCAAGCGGGCACGTCGACGGCATTTCGCGGCGTCGTGCGTGAGCTATGAGGACTATGCGACGAATGTTGACGATCCACGGCCGAACCGGTCCATTTCATCTCACGCGGTTATCGTCGCGTCGTCGGGAAACAACGCGCGCGCGCCGCGCTTTTCACAGCTCGAGAGCGCGTTCGCTCGGCTGCACGGCTGCCATAACCATGCTCTAGATCACCATATAGATGGTATTGCATAGGTCGGATTTGGTTAAGATATACGACTCATTCGCAAATCTAGTATAGAATTTTCAACTAATTAATACTTTATCGACATGTTAAGTCAGTTTGGCGACCTTGTTAAGACTTTTAGTCAATATAGGTACAATTTTGCCTACAGTGGTATACTACTTAGTTTGGAAAAGTCGGAAAAAGTTAATTATTTTATACGAAAAGACAAATTTTAGTAGAATTTATCGCACCTTTTACTACGTAAAGTTTGATATAGTGTGGAACGCTGACTTCGCCATTTTCATTCCTCAAAGAGGAAGGCAAATAATCCGCCATTTTCCAGTATATTTAGATTTAAATTTTTTAACGCACTTTATTAACAATTTAAAGCATTTATATAATATCTGTTGTTAAAAAGTTTTGACAACATATTTATCTTAAAAGTAATTTTGATGAAAAAAAATTAAAATCTACACTTTGGAAAATTTTAGTTATTTATTAGAATATTTAGTAAATTGGAATATTTTAGAAAGGATTCGTCTAATTTTGACCTATCATTTCCACATTTATCAATAAAGTGGGTTTTGTTATACAATTTCAGTGCTGGGTTCGTGTATTTATGGCAAAATTACAATAGTATCAAAGACTGCGCAAACTATATTTTTCCTATAAAGCCATTTTATTTGTGCCAAATTGATAAGTACGTATTATGATACATTTATTACACCAATGCCGTCATATGGTTTGAATGGAAGCACGAAAACTACACCTAAAATGTACGTTGTGAAAAAATAACCTCAGGTCTAGCAGAGTGTACAAAATCAAAGTTTACATACCAACGTTAAAACTGGTGGAAAAAGTGTAACCTCAATTTAACTTATATAAGTCGGATTCCAACGTTGGTACAACCTAAATTTGATTCCCCAAATTAGTGCAAAAGAGGGTTGAAACGACGTAGCAAAAACGTTGGATACCAACGTTAAGTGTGTTTATCTTAACGTCGGGCGGACGTCAAAATGCTGCTTGGGTTTAATGGTGCGTGTCCACCTGCGAGTAAAACTCTCGAGAGTAACTCTCGAGATTGATTCTCGCAAATGGACATATTCCTAAAGAGTACCTATAACGGAGAATGAATCGCAGCTCTCGGCGAGCGAACTTTTCAAGACCTACTCGCAAATCGACACGACGTTATTTTACTCTCGGAGATCAGCTCGCCAAGCTCGAACGCTGTTCGTATTTTGAGAGCTACATGATGACACAAAGGAACTTATTGAATAATGCGGAAATCATGAACCATTGTAGAATACTACTGTGACAGAAATAAAAATTTTTTTAATTTTTATGTTTTGCGAATAAAGTGCAAAAAATTCATAATTTAAAAAAAATTAGATAATAATATTTTTAATACATTCTCTTATTACTTGGTCAATAATTAGTTACACTTAATTTTACATACTTTGCACGTTTTAGTTACAGCGTTAAAATTAAATACATTTTTACATCGCAAATTAAGTACATTAAAAAAATATATATATATTTAATATTTACATGTAAAAATCTAACATCAAAGTATTTCGCAAACAGAAAACTAAATAATAATATCGCACTATGTATTCCATTTCACAATTTGTAAGTCTGTAGAAACTTTTAATTGTTGGGAATCTTCAATCTTAAGCTCTCTAATTTAGAGCAGATCCGACACCTGCGATCAATCCATTGCTTGACCCAGAAGGTCTTTTTGTTGTTATTTAACACCCTTTTTCTTTTTAAAATAATGCTAGCCACTATAGTAGCCGCAAGTCTCTTTGTTTACGAGACATTTTAATGTCACCACTCTCAGAGATCGACTAAAAAAGTACGTAAGTGGACACAGTTTTGAGAGAACTCTCCGAAAGAATACATTCTGGATTCTCACGAAATGCTCGCAAGAGTACAATGTCAGAAAAATTACTCTCAAATGGACAGTGTCAGAATAACTCTCGAGCATCTTGCGAGAATCCGAAGAGTATCCTTTCGGAGAGTTCTCTCAAAACCGTATCCACTTACGTATTTTTTTAGTTGATGTCTGAGAGTGGTGACATCATAATGTCGCGTAAACAAAAAAACTTGCGGCTGCTATAGTGGCTAGCATTATTTGAAAAAAAAAAGATGTTAAATATAATGTTGCCGCCGCCGCCATCTTATAATCGTACGCCTTGCTGTCTATTGGTCTGTAACCGACCAATCAGAAGGAGAAACAATTTCGCGTCTCTTTACTAATCTAGGACTCTACTGGAAGTTAGATACTTCTAACCAACGACAGCCGGAGAACCCTCCCCAAATTGCCCCTTCTATTCGCTCACTAGCGAATCGCAACACGGCAAATTCGACTAGCGTTCGAATTTGCCACTATAAAAACCGCGTTCTCAGCCGGAGCGATTCATTAATTTTGCTAATTCTCCAAGTTTCACTTACGATCATACTCGATCATTCTTGCTATCAAACTATCTTCAATGGGCCTGTTTCTGACGCCTGGGAGCTGCTCCGGCTGACTTGTTGACGAATTCTTGAGAGGTTTCTCCTACAAGGGAAATCAGTGTGACAGTAGTAAGCTTAACATATCTTGATTATTAATATAACCGAGCGAATTGATAAAATTGTAACTCCCCTTTTATTCCCGTAACTTTGTGAAAATTGTATTAAAATTTTTATTAATAATATTAAACTCAAATTTTACAAATGTTATAAATTCAATCCATTCATCAATTACCTTTTCCGTCGCATGCTCACCTAAATTAAAATAAACACTGTATAAAGAGTAAATTTAATAATAGTTTATTTTCCCGAATTACCTATTACTATTTTCCTTCAATTTCTATAAATAACAGCCGGTTCCTGGCTCTCTCTATCGAATAAATATATACAATAAATAAGATGTTTTCAGTTATTTCTGCTTAATAAACCGTTGTACTCTATAGAATAACATATTTGCTCTCCATCCTTTCCACGCACCTAAAGACCCTTTACCCTTTACTAGAGACTGGCCATTTGCGAGGATTCCGCGTGATTGGTGCACGT
This sequence comes from Temnothorax americanus, assembly GCF_048541705.1. NCBI lineage: Eukaryota > Metazoa > Arthropoda > Insecta > Hymenoptera > Formicidae > Temnothorax > Temnothorax americanus. The sequence continues at coordinate 112,437 of NW_027509274.1, read as the reverse complement.
GATTTAGGCCAACAAAATGACAGCGCCAATAAGGAACGCTGCTCACCGAGCGCGAACGGGCATAAAAATTGGATTGAAATACGTTTGCACTCTGAGGCTGGAGTCACATGGCATATATTTTTCGCGTAACGCGTAATCGCGTAATCAATTAGAAGCGTTTTGCATTTTTGGTTATGCATATTCGCGTTTCTGATTGGTTACGCGATACGCGTTATAGTCCAGTCAAATTAGACAAAAAAAAGGCTTTTGCTCGGAAGTGAAGCGGTATCAATGAAACCTTTTTAGGGTTGTTGGGGAGATGTAGAAGAGCTTATTTCTGAGTTGTCGGGTTAATCGGACCGATGGGTTTTTAAGGGGGGGAGGGGGAATGAAAAATTTCGTTTTTTTTTGCATTAACTCGGCGAATTTTGACCGTACATGATTTACTAACCTTTCATTTTGTAGCTCTTTTAAAGCCCTACAATTCATTTTCTGATGACCCTAACTTAAAATCAATATTTGTCGAGTTCTAGCCGGTGAAAGTGGGAAAAAATGCATTTTGTCGCGGTTTTTTGCGTTTATCTCGTTTCCATTAATAGATAGAAATGTGCCGCTACTGACAATGTTGTAGGGCTTAAAGAGACCTACAAAACGAGGGGTCAGTCGTTCAGATTCGTTAAAAATTGAGCCCAGGGAAGCCTCTGGAAGTCGCGCTTTTAACGCGTGGCCGTTCGTCGCCGGCGGCGGCGCGCCGCCGCGATGACGATCGGCCATGCGACGGCGCGTCGCATGTCGAGTCGAGTGCGCTCGGGACTCGCTAGAACTCGACAAATATTGATTTTAAGTTAAGGTCTTCAGGAAATGAATTGTAGGGCTTTAAAAGAGCTACAAAATGAGAGGTTAGTAAATCATGTACGGTCAAAATTCGCCGAGTTATTGCAAAAAAACGAAATTTTTCATTCCCCCTCCCCCCCTTAAAAACCCATCGGTCCGATTAACCCGACAACTCAGAAATAAGCTCTTCTACATCCCCCCAACAACCCTAATAAGGTTTCATTGATACCGCTTCACTTCCGAGCTCAAATGTCTAATTTGACTGGACTATTACGCTGAAAATATCAGTCCATGTAACGCACCCTGTATGGTGCTATCGCTGATGAATGATGTATAAACTAGTGTATAAATAGTGATGTAAATATATATGAATATAGTGATGTATAAATGTATGTCCTGAAAAATGTTTCGTAAGTGAAATAATATCGTTAAATAATAAAGAATCAATTGATAGTAATTACAAATGATATAATGCCGAAAAAAAATTGTTTGCGCGGTATAGCGCGAGGTAGAAGACGACCACAAAAAACAAGGATGGTTACAGGAAAATAAAGCAGTGTCTATTTCACAAAAAATATATATACAATTATTTACACAGGTTCCTTTTTTCAGGCAACGTGCCGTGAGTGCGCACAGAATTTAGCACGGCAAAGCGGCGAGCAGTTAAGCGAGTGCGGATATCTTTGCGAAAAGCGGTTTTAGCGGAGTGCAAGCGGTTGTATCGAAATACTAGGCAGTGTACTAGCGGTGATCTGCGAGCGAAATTGATTCCGCGGCGCAGCGCGGTGTTTTTATCACCTCCGAGGCGAAACTCCCTCCAGGCATAATTTTCACGTATTTCGGGAGGGTGATTGGCCATCGGCGGCCTACGTCATCGCACTGACGTCACTGCTTGCACGTGATGATCCGAAGGGATCGTTACGTGTTTGCGCTCGCTTTGTTTATAGCATGGATCTTTCTATTGTGTGAGAGCGGTAGCTTGACTTTGTTTGTGCACTCGGTCAGCTGTGGCAATGTTATTGCTGGCAATTAGCGAACTTTCTGGAATACGAGCGATAGAAAGATTCATGCTATACTGACGAACTTAATATTGAAGAGGCTATTTGCAATGCGATTAAGATGACACGGTAGAGATTTTATCTCTTCGACCGCCCTCTCTGCATGCATACATGTTGCGCGAGCATTTCTGAATATCTTATATCTACTTCCTGACAAGACGCGATTTTCCGTACTAATTGCACGATCTCAAATACAAACTTACCTGACCAAATCAAAACCTACGTAACCAAATCAGGAATTTTAATCAAATATTATCCTACCTTGTACAAGTTAGGTAGGTTTAATTGTTTATCAGTTTATATATTTATTAAACTTCTCTGCTCTGATTGGGTTACGTAGGTTTAATTGTTTATTAGTTTATTTATGTATCATTAAATTATTGTCTCCTGTCCTGGTTTTGTTACGTAATTTGATTAGGGTCAACCGCATGTCCACAGTGTAGGTTCTGAATTATAGTGAGGAAAAAGGGTTGAAACGCAGTTTACCTATAGGTAATGTTTAAAAGACGTATATAACAAAAAAAATAAATATTTTATTCAAACAGAATAAAATTAAATAACGTTTTTTATAGTTATTAAAATACACATTTAATAACATGTAATAATTATGAATAAAATGCAAACTTAAATAAAATAACAATTTAAATATAAACTTTATTGCATATATTTTTTGTTTTTTAACTCGCGATTTTGCGGGAAGAATGGGAAGAACTTGACGTCTTTCGTTTTGTAGCTCCACGGGAACGACTTTTGCAATTTCTGCACGATTTCTAGATGATCATAAATTATAATACATATTATTCAGTAAATATCAATCAATATGATGCCTCTCACATCAATTATATTTACTACTTACTGCATAAGTTGCATTAAAGTCGCAAAAATTAAACACACAATTTTGTTCCGCACAACGCGACGAGTAATGCCCGCTCTAGACTGGAGAATAATTCTACACTCGGCTCATCTAAGTGAGTAATGTAGACGGATAAAAATCATACTGAAGACTACTGAAGTTAGATTTCAATCGTACCAACCCATATCGCGTATATAGCTATTGCTAGTCTGGCGCCATCTAGTGGCTGGAGTACTTATGCTTTATCTAGACCGGAGGATGATACTTGTGGCTCATCCTAGTAGTGTAGACGGGTAACAATCATACTGAAGTTAGCTCTCAATCGTACCAACCTAAAACAACTTAAAATTGTGCAGTGTAGACGGACGACCGTAGTCGGATGAGCCGAGAATAGGATCATCTTCCAGTTTAGAAAGGGCATAACGGACGTAACGGATGACGCACTGACGGGCCTGACAGAAGCAGCCACATTGTTTTTTTTTTTTTGCAAAACGGGTCGCACGCTGATTGGCTCAAAAACTGAACGAGTGCGCAGCGTCGAGAATGCTTCACCAGTTCTTCACCTTTTATCTCCACTATGTCTTGACCAACCCGGCCAACCAACGGTCTCTCGACCAATCTGGCCAACCAACGGTCTTTCGACTAGAGTCCCTTTGTAAGAGTCTGGACAGACTGGTCCTTCTTTTCATTGGACGTGCACCATGGCGGAACCAATCACAAGCGATAAAATAGTGAGCCTTAGGAGCCTCTCTCAGAGCGCGTATTATGGAACTTTTCAAAATGGATTCTGATTGGAATTGTTATTTTCTACATTTCTATTGTGTTTTCAGGGAAAACAATATAATTTCGATCGGAATTAATTCCGAAAAGTTCCATAATACGTGCCAGTACACACTAACAATATCCTTACGTGCTTTGCTACAGTGTTATATATCTGCGCAAAACACGAAATGATGTCGTTAAAATTTACAGAATAGAAGTGTCTTGTGAGTTAAAAATAAAAAATTACAAAATTAATAAATGAATAACTTTCTATGTAAACTATCACATTTAGACATGATGTAGATCTATCTCTATAGAATCTCCACGGTATAACCAGTAGTCCGACTCTGTCAATTGTTTTGGTTCCGCGCCGATCCGATCTGCGCATCGACATTTTGTTGGAAGCGGCCAATCAGAGGATTTTTGTATGCGTGGTAGTTCAACGTCGGTGTGACCCCGCCGAGGCGCCACAGTTTATACGTGGTTGCAATCATACGTTTGACGATGAGATAAAAATAAATTCGTTAATCAGTGTGACGTGCAGAGATACTTGATATTTTGAATAATTTCGATTAGATTATTTTCCAAAATGCCTAAAAGCATAGGTTATACAATTTGTAGCGTTCGAGTATGCCGAAATTCGAGCAAAAAATCAAATTGTCATTTCTTTCGTTTCCCTAAGGATGCCGAAAGGTTTGTATATATCGACTTTTTGTATATGTTACAGAACAATTATTTTTTCTTTAAATCATAATACACAAGTTTAATAATTTTAGGTTAAGACAGAGTGGGCAATTGCGTGTCGTCGCGAGGATTTTTTGAAAGAAAAACCAGAACGTGTTTATTCCCGCAGAATTTGCAGCGATCATTTTGAGGACAGAATGTATACAAATTATTTGAAAAACCGTTTACTTCCTCTGGCTCAACCAACTCTCAATTTGGGCTCTATAGAAAATTGTCACAATTACGTGTATCTCTCAACGATGATATCACAATAATACAACGTCGACGATACAACGATTATCACGTGTAGTCATCGGTGCTATAGTGTTTTCCTTTCGTCTAGACTAGAGTCCCTATATACGTGACATCCACGCCGTATTTTTGCACTCCCAAAGTCTGTCCAGACACTTATAAAGAGACTCTACTTTCGACCAACCCGGCCAACCAACAGTTTCTCGACCAACCCGGCCAATCAACGGTCTCTCGACCAGCCTGGCCAACCAACTAAGCAAGTGATACCTGCTTTTGAGAACATCACCCTCATAAAAACTAGAGCTTGGAATACCCGGGTACTCGTTCGCCCATTACCCGTTGTATACGAATCTGGACCGGTTCCGTGAGTACCCGAGTAATTTGGGTAATTCGGGTACCCGTATCGATTCGAGTACTCACTACTCGTGTCAATACGGGTACCCACTATACCCATGTCACTATACCATGGGTACCCTTATTGACGCGGGTATAACAGCGTGTGCTACAGATATCTGCGTATTACACGGAGATGCGTATATTCAAAGTAATAAAATATAAATTCTCACACGCTTCAAAAATATATAAAATACATGAAAGAATGCTTTTATTAACCCTTTGTTTTTTCGATACCTTCTTAGTGCATACGTAGGTCTGTCATGTCCGACGCTATTTTTCCTACCTTATAGTATTTTAAAAAATCTGAAAACATTCACAAAACATCTGTCTACGTTATAGTTGATAATTTTATAGTTTTTTAATAAATATTGTTTATTTAATATTTTATTTTTAATGAGCTTTAAATATGAAAAACGAAGGAAAAAAATGGGTGGCTCAACTTCCGAATAGCCCTTACCTCCGAATTTGATGAAACTTGCAGCAATTGTTGACCGTTAGAGGACACGTTCATACCATAAAGATTTTGTACGGAAACAAATATGAACGGAGAAATTGGCGTCAAAAATTCAAAATTTTTATTCTAATTTATAGACAATCTAGTGGTTGAATTTTTATGAAGCTTGAGTGGTGTAGGTTAATAAACGCTACACCACACCGATTTCTCTGTAATCACATGCGCATGTAAGAAGTGTGTGAATTTGAAACATTATTGCGTGACAGAGGCCCTAGATGGGGATTTGGGGGCAAAGCGCCTAGGGAAGGGGGTCCAGGAGGATAAAGCCCCCCGACGAGAGTAGGGAGGCGGAGCTCCCCGAAAGGGGGTCCAGGAAGCGAAACCCCCGGCCAGGGGAGTTTGGGGAGGCGGAGCCCCCCCGACTTTGATATAACATTTTTCTATTGCAAAAGCAACATCTATTACGAAAACAAGACTTCATCTGGTAGAAAAAATTGTCATGAAACAAACGTTGGCAGGAAGGTGGTTGTGGGGAGAGCGGCAATGCCCTACCTTGCGTAGGGGTCTTGCTAATCTTTTCTGTATCTATTTTTAGTATATTGTAGACTCATCTATTTAATAAGGCGAAGATTTAATAGATATATAAAACCTTATACACGCCAAGTGAATGGAACGTTCTACCTTGCGTACGGGGCCTCGCTAATCTTTTCAGTATTGATATTTTTAGTATATGGTAGACTCATCTGTTTAGTAAGGCGAAGCTTTAATACGAATTTGGGTTTAGGTTGTATAGGTTAGTTTTAACTTTTTAAATATCTAAATTTTTTATTTTGCTTTTGAATTTTTGGTCTTGGTTTTGGTTTCTTTTTGCCGCTTCCACGTTTATATGTATGTTTATATGTACTGTCTAAATTAATATTCGCGTACACAAATATTAATATGTGTGTACAGAAAGGCGATGCTGCTGATTAGTGATTACGAATATTGCAATTAAAGTGCAATTTTCTCATTATTTTGGCCATAGTACAAATTTTACGATTCGTAGTTTACGGTTTGACGGAAGGGGTCTCTATCGTGCCTCCTGTCGACCCTAGACGTGACTTTGATGATCGAACACGCAATACACACACACACACACACACACACACACACACACGCACACGCACACGCACACGCACACGCACACGCACACGCACACGCACACGCACACGCACACGCACACGCACACGCACACGCACACGCACACGCACACGCACACGCACACGCACACGCACACGCACACGCACACGCACACGCACACGCACACGCACACGCACACGCACACGCACACGCACACGCACACGCACACGCACACGCACACGCACACGCACACACACACGCACATATATATATATAAACACTCTCCCGTATTTGTACACATTCTCATTTATTTCATTTATAATTTAACATTGCGTGGGCAAATAAATTGACACCAAACTTAAATTTTAAACTTTAGTTGATTAATAATTGGCTTGAAAAAACCTTATTAGACTTTCTGACCATATATATGCACATATACATATATATGAAAACACTTGAAATCATGCCGCCTTATCTTGTGAAATGGTAAACTAAATATATATGCGAGTGGCTGCGTCGCTGGCCTTTTGATTACGCATCTTTTTTTCTCTTACAGCCTACGTCGTGCACGACTTTTTAAAGCGACGCAACATACTCCTTATTAATATAGCCACTATAAATGTACTTATTTTGTGGGCGACCACAGAGCGCGGTGCGCCCACATTTTTTAAAGACTTGAAACGCGCCGTGTGCGCGGGAAACCCGTCGCACCGGTGCCTCTCCGCACGACGCCGACGAGCGCCGAAGCGAGCCGCTCCCCGCCGAAGCGAGCCCGCGGGATCGCGCCGCTCCCACCACCGCACCGTCACCTGACGATCGGTCTCCCTCCTGCCAAAGCTCACCGCGCCGAGCGGTATAAAAAGCCGGCGCGCTCGACGAAAAGACACTTCGTCTTTACCACGGCTTTCCGCTATCCCTGACGAAGCTACCTTCCGAATCCTAGGGCAACACGCACAACGAGGTCCAGAGTTCTGGTTCTCGACTGAGGGTTCTCAGAGTGTTCCCGAGCTCCCTGAACACTACCCCGACGGCCATGGCACCGCGGGGTCGAGCGTGCTCGGCCTCGCCGCGAGGGTTCTCGCGACCGTGATCCCGGGATTCCGCCACCCTTCCGTATGGAATATACCGCGTTCCGTATGTAACGTACCGCGTTCCGCTGTTGTCACCGGTGTGAATACGGTTCATAAACCCTAGCGCTTGCGTCCGGGTACCTGTAGCCGCGTTCCGCATGTAATATACCGCGTTCCGTTATTATCCCCTGTATTAATTCGGTTCATGTAGCCGAGCGCCTGCGTCCAGATACCTGTAACCGCGTTCCGTATATGTACGATACCGCGTCCCGTATGTAATATACCGCGTTCCGTTATTATCCCCTGTATTAAGTCGGTTCATATAGCCGAGCGCCTGCGTCCGGATACCTGTAACCGCGTTCCGTATATGTACGATACCGCGTCCCGTATGTAATATACCGCGTTCCGTTATTATCGCATGTATTAATTCAGTTCATATAGCCGAGGGCCTGCGTCCTGATACCTGCGGCCGCGCTCCGTATGTAATATACCGCGTTCCGTTTGTGTGTAATATCGAATCTTGAATAAAGCGTATGTTAATATCCCATGGCAAATTGATTACTGTCTCTGGGCCTCTCATCGAACTCCCGATCCCGTAAACCCGTCCGCGTTCGATAAAGACAGGCCGTTACAATATATATATATATATATATATATATATATATATATATATTACTGTTTTATTATCTTATATATTATTGTAGATGTCATATGCACCGAATTAGAATTGAAGATATATTAAAGACTTGAAACGCGCCGTGTGCGCGGGAAACCCGTCGCACCGGTGCCTCTCTGCACGACGCCGACGAGCGCCGAAGCGAGCCGATCCCCGCCGAAGCGAGCCCGCGGGATCGCTCCGCTCCCACCACCGCTCCGTCATCTGACGATCGGCCTCCCTCCTGCCAAAGCTCACCGCGCCGAGCAATATAAAAAGCCGGCGCGCTCGACGAAAAGACACTTCGTCTTTTCCACGGCTTTCCGCTATCCCTGACGAAGCTACCTTCCGAATCCTAGGGCAACACGCACAACGAGGTCCAGAGTTCTGGTTCTCGACTGAGGGTTCTCAGAGTGTTCCCGAGCTCCCTGAACACTACCCCGACGGCCACGGCACCGCGGGGTCGAGCGTGCTTGGCCTCGCCGCGAGGGTTCTCGCGACCGTAATCCCGGGATTCCGCCACCCTCCCGTATGGAATATACCGCGTTCCGCTGTTGTCACCGGTGTTAATTCGGTTCACAAACCCTAGCGCTTGCGTCCGGGTACCTGTAGCCGCGTTCCGCATGTAATATACCGCGTTCCGTTATTATCCCTGTATTAATTCGGTTCATGTAGCCGAGCGCCTGCGTCCAGATACCGGTAACCGCGCTCCTTATATGTACGATACCGCGCCCCGTATGTAATATACCACGTTCCGTTGCCATCGCATGTATTAATTCGGTTCACATAGCCGAGCGCCTGCGTCCAGATACCTGTAACCGCGTTCCGTATATGTACGATACCGCGCCCCGTATGTAATATACCGCGTTCCGTTATTATCCCCTGTATTAAGTCGGTTCATGTAGCCGAGCGCCTGCGTCCAGATACCTGTAACCGCGTTCCGTATATGTACGATACCGCGTCCCGTATGTAATATACCGCGTTCCGTTATTATCGCATGTATTAATTCAGTTCATATAGCCGAGCGCCTGCGTCCTGATACCTGTGGCCGCGCTCCGTATGTAATATACCGTGGCCCGTATGTAATATACCGCGTTCCGTTTGTGCGTAATATCGAATCTTGAATAAAGCGTATGTACTATCCCATGGCAAACTGATTACTGTCTCTGGGCCTCTCATCGAACTCCCGATCCCGTAAACCCGTCCGCGTTTGATAAAGACAGGCCGTTACATGGCGCCCGAACAGGGACCGTTTTGATCCGCTCCAAGAGACAGTAATCAAGAGACAGTATGCCAAAATTGTGGATATATAAATTGGCGAAAAGCCAGCTGAGCGCGGAGCTCGGCAAGCTCGAGCTGGACACCGACGGCTCGGTTGACGAGATGCGCCAACGCCTGAGCGCGTATATGACCGAGCACCCGGGAACGGTGCCGTCCACCGTCGCGGGGGGTGACCCGCCGCAGGATACACCCCTGATCTCCGTGCGCCCGCCCGAAAACCTACGCATACCGGCAATCGACACACGCCCACCGCTATCGCCGAACGTAGCCTTTCACACGCCGCCGGTAATGACGACGCCGTTCGTACCCTTTCGCCCGACCGCGAACGACCGGCCCAGCGAGACCCCCGCCCAGGTCATGGATCAGATACGGAAATGGGGGTGCCACTTCAACGGGAAAGACCCAGTGACCTTCCTCGAGCGGCTCGAGGAGCTGAAAGATGCCTTTAATTATTCCGGCGCGCAGTTACTCATGGGGCTACCCGAACTACTCCGGGGCGACGCGCTTCTCTGGTGCCGGAACAACCGCCCCAACTGGCAGGGGTGGGAAGACTTCTGCGCCGACTTTCGCGAATATTACCTGCCGCGCCGGTATTGCGCCACGCTGGTCCGCGAAATCCAGACACGCTTGCAGAAACCGGACGAGCCATACCGGAAATTCGCGACCGAAATGCTCACGATGATGCGGAGGGCCACCGGATTTGCGAAAGACGACCAAGTCGAGGCGTTGTACAACAATATGCATCCGCGGTACCAGATGTATATTCGCCGCGACACGGTGACCCGTACCCGAGACATTCTGCGCCTGGCGGAAGAGTTCGAACACATCGAGGAACAGACGCGCGCCCGCCAAGCCATCACACCGAAACCCGCGGTCGCTGCCGCGGCTATTACGACCGTCGCGAATGCTGCTGGCGGTGCAAGCAGCGGGGCCACACCCGTTTTGATTGCCGATGACCGCCGCGCCGGTTCTGCTCGCAGTGCGGCCGGGATGGCGTTCTTACCAAAGATTGCCACCCGCCGCCGGGAAATGCCGCTCGGGCCGGGGAAGAAGCGGCCGTCCCCCGGTCCTCCGAATAGTATACAAACCGCGCCCGTTCCTAACCGTCATAGTAGCCAAACAGCCCGTCGACGCCCTGCCAGATACCGGATCCGAGGCATCGTTCGTAAACGCACGCACCGCCGATAGGCTCGCCCGTGACTTTCCGATCCAACCGGTAGACGTGCGCGTGTACCTCGCCGACGGGTCAAGCACCACCGTTCCGGGCTTGATCACGTTCCCCGTAACAATACGAGGGAGGATATTTTGGCACAAATTTCAAATCATGCCAACGCTCGAGTACGACCTGCTCATCGGCGTCGACTTATGGATGAAAGTGGACTTTGCCATACCGTCCCCGACCGCACCGAGCACGGAGACGCGGACCGCCGCCGTAGAGAACCTACCCGGGGGGGACGCGCAGCCGGAGGACGAACGCTTCCGCCGTTTTTTGGCCGACGAACTGGCGCAATTCGAAGCCGTGCGGGGCCCCACCGACCGTGCCGAGCACGTTATCCGCGTAAAAACCGACCGACCGATCAAGCAAGGTTACCGGCCACGAAACCCCGCAATGCAGGCAATCATCAACGCGGAGGTCGAGAAAATGCTCCGCGACGGCATTATTGAACCGTCACACAGCGCGTGGAGCTCGCCGGTCGTTATCGTACGGAAAAAGGACGGCAAACCCCGTTTCTGCATCGACTTTTGCTTGGTCAACGAGGCCACCGAAAAAGACGCGTACCCCCTGCCTCACATCACCGCGACGCTGGACAAATTGCGGGGGGCCCGCTACCTGTCCACGCTCGATTTAAAGAACGGCTATTGGCAATTGCCACTCGCGCCCGAAAGTCGACCCGTGACCGCCTTCACCGTCCCGGGCAAGGGGCTGATGCAGTTTAGGGTAATGCCGTTCGGGCTGCATTCGGCACCGGCTACGTTCCAACGCCTACTCGATACTCTTTTGGGCCCGGACCTAGAGCCATACGTGTTCGTTTACCTAGACGACATCGTTATCATTACCGAAACCTTCGACGAACACCTCCGTATTATGCGCGAAGTTTTCCGCCGGCTCCGGGAAGCCAACCTCCGCATTAACCCCGAGAAATGCCGGTTTTGCGCCGATCAAATCAAATATCTCGGCCACCTCATCGACCGCGACGGTATCCGAACCGAACCGGACAAGGTCAGCGCCGTCGCAAACTGGCCCGTGCCACAAAACATCCGTCAGATCCGACGGTTCCTGGGGGTCGCGTCGTGGTACCGCCGCTTCATTAAGGATTTCGCGACCCTCGCCGCACCGCTCACCGCCTTAACTCGGAAGCACGCCCGGTGGAATTGGGGGAAAGCCGAGCAAAGCGCATTCACCGCCCTAAAAACCGTTCTGACCACCGCGCCCGTCCTCGCGTGTCCGGATTTCTCGCGACAATTTCACCTCCAGACCGACGCCAGCACCACCGGCCTGGGGGCCGTGCTGACGCAATACTTCCCCGAGAGCGAGCGCGTTATCGCTTACGCCAGCCGCACGCTAAATAACGCCGAGCGGAATTATAGCGCGACCGAACTGGAGTGCCTGGCCGTGGTATGGGGAATCCGACGGATGCGCGGCTACCTGGAAGGGTACAGATTCACGGTAATCACCGATCACCAGTCGCTAAAATGGCTACAAAAGCTAGAATCTCCGTCCGGCCGGTTGGGACGATGGGCGTTCGAGTTACAACAGTATGACTTCAAGATCAAATACCGAAAAGGAGCGCTCAACAAAGTAGCCGACGCGTTATCCCGACGACCCGAAATTCTCGTCGCCACACGAGCTAAGTGCCCATGGCATACGCGCATGTGGCACGCGGCCGAAAATACGCCCCACGAGGTGCCCGATTTCAGAATCGAACAAGGCCGGCTGTGGAAGCACGTGCTCCACAGCCTGGATTTCAAAGACACCCCAGCAGCCGAGAAATGGAAAGAATGCGTGCCAAAAGACCAGCGAGGACCGCTCCTCGAACAGTATCACGACGCACCGACCGCCGGCCACCTCGGAATAGCAAAAACCATCGCGAGAATAGCTTACCGGTATTACTGGCCCGGGATGTTCCGCGACATCGCCCGTTGCGTACGCGAGTGCCCAACCATGTCTTGCCCATAAAGTCGCGCAGGAAAAGCCGGCCGGGCAATTACATCCGACCGCGCTTGGCCACCCGTGGCAACAGGTCACCCTCGACCTCGTCGGCCCGCTCCCGCGATCCGCCGCCGGCCATATCTGGCTCCTTAACATCCAGGACCGTTTTACGAAGTGGGTTGAGCTCCGGCCATTACGACGGGTCACCGCGCCGGCCATCGTGAAATACGTAACGGAAGCCATCATCCTCCGACACGGATGTCCGGACGAAATCCTGTCGGATAATGGCACGCAATTGAAATCCCGACAGCTCGCTAAACTCCTCGCCGACTGTGGGATCCGCCACCGCTTCACGCCAGCATACGCGCCCCATTGCAACCCCGTTGAACGCACCAATCGCGTGATCAAAACCATGATCGCGCAGTACGCGAAAAAACACAAAACCTGGGACGAACACCTGCCAGAACTCCAGTTCGCATATAATACCGCGACCCACGACGCGACGGGCTACACGCCCGCGTTTTTAAACCACGGCCGCGAATTGCGCCGTCCCGGAAAAGATGCGCCGCGCGACGAACCGATGCCGCCGACGCACCTGCATCGCCGCCTGACCGAAGCTTACGGGCTAGTGAAAATTCAGCTGGCCCGCGCGTTCCAACACCAGGAAAAACATTATAATCTTTGTCGCAGGGAATGGAGACCGCGTATCGGGGTGTGGGTGTGGAAGCGGGACAGCCCGTTCTCCAACAAAGAAGCGGCGTTCAACGCCAAGCTCGCGCCAAAGTTTCTGGGCCCGCTGGAAATACGCCGCATTATTTCGCCCGTCATCGTGGACCTCCGCAGCCGCTCGGGGAAATGGTATCGGCACGTGCACGTGCAAGACCTCAAGCGCGCCCCTACCGACGCACCACCCGACGTACCTGGCCCGGACCTCGGCGTGGGGAACGCACTCGCGCCGACCGCCGCCGTCGTTCAGCCGTACGCGGCCAAAAAACTCGCGCCGAAACGAAAACGCCGACGAACAAACTGTTGTTACGCGACCGGCCGCGATCAAAACATTGTTAACCGTCGCAAAATGACAACAAGCACCGAGCTACCCGGCGTACCGAGGCGAGGGCAAGCCGATCGTCAAAACGATCGTAGCCATGACGGACGAAGCATCACCGCAGGAACGCGAGATCTTGACGGAGATCGCAAGAATTCTCGGCGAGGACGACGAGGAATACGATCCGGCCAACCCCGGGATCGAGCGAGGATGGGCCACCCTCTACCGGGGCGTTACAAGACAGGTCCCGACGTTTTTATAACGTGTACGTTCTTTTCGTCTTTGTTTCTGTAGTCGTGAAACCTTTCGCGGAGCTCAGTATGGTCAAGCGCCTGTTGGAGTACAGCACCGTGCAACAATTCCGATACTTTAAGGTTTTCATACAAGAGTTTCACATCAAGGTGGACATTGTCTTTATAAATGCAATAATGGGCCTGTTGGAAGCGGACGAAGTCAACGACGCCCAAGAGAGTGCTTTATTCCGTACAGACATGAAACTCGTTAACGAACCGTTACTGTACCACGTCAGTCTCCGCACCACGGCCGAGCAAAAGAACTTCTTCGATCTGCTGCACTTTTCGCCTCTCAAGATACACGTCAGTTTCTCAATGACTGGAAGCGGAAGAGGACCCTCAGCGTTGCCGCAAGTACTTAATGTGCTGTTGCAAGGAATCGGCGTGACGCTGACGGATATCAACGACATTGTGTTCAAATTGGCGTACTTTGAGAGAACGTATGTATTCATGACGCACAAGCAGCTTGTTTCCGAGGCGAGCACTCATTATGCAGGCCAGGCGATCAAGCAGGTGTACGTACTCGTGCTGGGACTCGATGTGATCGGTAATCCATACGGGCTCGTGGTCGGGACGATGAAGGGCATCGAGGACCTGTTCTACGAACCCTTCCAGGGGGCCATACAAGGTCCGGGAGAGTTCGCGGAGGGCCTGTACCTCGGGGTGCGCAGCATGCTGGGCCATACCGTCGGCGGAATGGCGGGCGCTGTGTCAAAAATCACGGGAGCGATGGGCAAGGGTATAGCTGCTCTGACCTCCGACAAAGATTATCAGCGAAAGAGGCAAGAACAGCTTAACAAACAGCCCGCTAACTTACAAGAAAGTCGCACGAAGCGGAAAGGGTTTAGTCATGGGTGTCGTTGATGGTGTAACGGGTGTAGTAATGAAACCCATATTAGGGGCAAAGGAGGAAGGAGTAGAAGGATTTTTCAAAGGGTTTGGAAAAGGTGTTGTTGGACTCGTTACTAGGCCTACGGCTGGTGTTATCGACTTTGCAAGTGGTTCCTTTGGAGCTATCAGACGAGCCACCGAGCTGGGTGAGGAAGCAAAGAGAGTACGCGCGCCTAGATTTCTGCAACCGGACAGTCTTGTTAGACCGTACATAAAGGATGAAGCCGAAGGCACAAAGATATTGAAGGACGTGGAAAAGGGGAAATATGCGCAAACGGACGTTTACGTCTACCATGTGTTTATCAACAAAGACGTACTATTACTCACCGACAAAAGATTATCGTATCTCGAACACAGTGATTTGTTTGGTGGTTGGCGGGTTGACTGGAGTCATACTTGGAACGAATTCAGCGAACCGGCAAGAGTCGTAGAGAAAGGTGTACAAATTTTTACTAAAGACGCTACTAAGAGAAAGAAACTCGGTGGTCTATTCGGCAGTGCGGATCAATCAAAGATACTTTTAATAACTGATCATAATATTAAACAGTTGTTGTGTGGTAAAATACAAGAGCAGATTACGCACGCTGGAATATAATAGCGATGCACAAACGTAAAAGAAAAAACGTGCTTGTGCGCTTCGAGCTACAGAAGAAAGTAAAAAGGCGAAAGAGAGAGCAAGCGAGCCAAGCTTCTTCACTTCCGGAACGTTTTGCGAGCGAGTTTGCACATTTTCTACCGACACTATTTATAAGACTGATACCGCGTAACGCGCAACACGCTAATATAAAAAGGACGGCTACGTGCGCGACTAAGAAACCGTGAAAGAATGTACGGAATCTTTCTTACACTTCACTATGCAACTGTTCAGAGCTTTTTTGCTCGCGGTATCTGCGTACCGACGGAACAATGTTAGCGCGGTGCAAAAGATTCGTCGCCGTCGTCTTTCAAATAAAGTTGAAAATGAAAAAAAATGTGGGCGCACCGCGCCCTGTGGTCGCCCGACGGAGGGTCGGTCGGGCGGCTCCCGGCGGGTGGTAGCCGGGGACGATGCCTTGTCTTACGGGGTGCATCGTTACACCACCCCTCCCCTTATATGTGCCTGAATTGAGAGGCACAGGGGTACGGTGTCCGGCTGGT
Source organism: Temnothorax americanus (assembly GCF_048541705.1). Lineage (NCBI taxonomy): Eukaryota > Metazoa > Arthropoda > Insecta > Hymenoptera > Formicidae > Temnothorax > Temnothorax americanus. The sequence continues at coordinate 96,484 of NW_027509274.1, read as the reverse complement.
TGACGGTGCCGGTCGGCCGGGTGGTCCCTTAGGCGGGCTGACTCCGGGACTTCTCCTTTACCCAACGGACGGATCCGTCCCCGTTGAATCGTATGTGCCAACGCCGGTTCCCGCTCGTCGCCTTATACTGTCGGGCGACGGGCACGAAAAATGAGGGACCTCCACTGTCACCCCGGGCTCGACCTGCACCGGGATCGGAGGTGCGGGCAGCGGCCCCATAACCCGTGCGGGTTGGAGCGTCGGCCGTGGTCGTCGGGGGGCTTCGGCCAGTGGTCGTGGGCGTTGTGGCGGCGGCGGCGGCGGTGCCAGCAGCCAGGCTTGCTTTGCCCGGTTTGTCGCATCGGACCTTTGAATGATCGTGCCGATTTTTGGCACGGGTTTTGGCGGAATCGGTCGGGCCGGTGGCGGCGGTGGCGGTGCCGTCTCGGGCTCGCCCCGGTAGAGGGTGGCCCATCCTCGCTCGATCCCGGGGTTGGCCAGATCGTATTCCTCGTCGTCCTCGCCGAGAATTCTTGCGATCTCCGTCAAGATATTGCGTTCCTGCGGTGATGCTTCGTCCGTCATGGCTACGGTCGTTCTGACGATCGGCTTGCCCTCGCCTCGGTACGCCCGGATAGCTCAGTCGGTAGAGCATCAGACTTTTAATCTGAGGGTCCAGGGTTCGAGTCCCTGTTCGAGCGCCATGTAACGGCCTGTCTTTATCGAACGCGGACGGGTTTACGGGATCGGGAGTTCGATGAGAGGCCCAGAGACAGTAATCAATTTGCCATGGGATATTAACATACGCTTTATTCAAGATTCGATATTACACACAAACGGAACGCGGTATATTACATACGGGCCACGGTATATTACATACGGAGCGCGGCCGCAGGTATCAGGACGCAGGCGCTCGGCTATATGAACTGAATTAATACATGCGATAATAACGGAACGCGGTATATTACATACGGGACGCGGTATCGTACATATACGGAACGCGGTTACAGGTATCCGGACGCAGGCGCTCGGCTATATAAACCGACTTAATACAGGGGATAATAACGGAACGCGGTATATTACATACGGGACGCGGTATCGTACATATACGGAACGCGGTTACAGGTATCTGGACGCAGGCGCTCGGCTACATGAACCGAATTAATACAGGGGATAATAACGGAACGCGGTATATTACATGCGGAACGCGGCTACAGGTACCCGGACGCAAGCGCTAGGGTTTATGAACCGAATTCACACCGGTGACAACAGCGGAACGCGGTACGTTACATACGGAACGCGGTATATTCTATACGAAAGGGTGGCGGAATCCCGGGATCACGGTCGCGAGAACCCTCGCGGCGAGGCCGAGCACGCTCGACCCCGCGGTGCCGTGGCCGTCGGGGTAGTGTTCAGGGAGCTCGGGAACACTCTGAGAACCCTCAGTCGAGAACCAGAACTCTGGACCTCGTTGTGCGTGTTGCCCTAGGATTCGGAAGGTAGCTTCGTCAGGGATAGCGGAAAGCCGTGGTAAAGACGAAGTGTCTTTTCGTCGAGCGCGCCGGCTTTTTATACCGTTCGGCGCGGTGAGCTTTGGCAGAAGGGAGATTGATTGTCAGGTGACGGTGCGGTGGTGGGAGCGGCGCGATCCCGCGGGCTCGCTTCGGCGGGGATCGGCTCGCTTCGGCGCTCGTCGGCGTCGTGCGGAGAGGCACCGATGCGACGGGTTTCCCGCGCACACGGCGCGTTTCAAGTCTTTAAAAAATGTGGGCGCACCGCGCCCTGTGGTCGCCCGACGGAGGGTCGGTCGAGCGGCTCCCGGCGGGTGGTAGCCGGGGACGATGCCTTGTCTTACGGGGTGCATCGTTACAATTTTTACAAACGATTGAAATAAATTAAAATATAGCATCTGACTTTATAGTATATATAAAATAAACTGAATAAAGTTAGACGAGCTATTTTTATTATGTAATATTAATTTTTTATTAATTATTATGTTTGTTGGTTATAAAGTCAGTTCATTAATCGACCCACATTTGGGGATATCGACATATTTGATATATTGCGTATATCTATTGATCTTGAGTTCTGGGCGTATGCCATGTTTCCTTTCTATGTATCGTATGTAAAGTCAGTCGTTGTAAAACCGCTATTGAAGTATCCTTGTATTAAAGACTGTGAAACTATTATCGTAATTTTTACTTATCCATCCCTTTATAACTCTGCTGTAAACAACAGGTTATGGGCCCAGGGAGATCCCGGAGATCGAGAAAAGTATAAACGGGCTGTGAATCGACGCGGATACGTGCAGTGAATCACGAGCAGTTATTGTGTGCGTAACTACCGAGAGAGACGACGTGAATACGTAAAAAGTGCAAAGATGTACGCGTCAGGCACGCAACATATTGATAAGTTACGCAATAACAATTACGAGGTGTGGAGGATGCAGATGAAAAGTGTCCTCGTGTACAACGACTTGTGGGATTATGTCTCCGGCACATTGGTCAACCCGGAAGATGCTGCAGCCGCGCGGCTTGGATAACCATAAAGACAAGAAGGCGCTTGCGTTGATAGTGTTCGGTGTTTTGAAGACGGAGATTGGCCATATTAGGAAGCAAACAACATCCAAGGGAGCATGTGATGAATTAGAGAAAATTCATAAGTCGCAAGGACCGGTCAGAAAGGCAGTACTTTATAGAGAGTTATACCAATCAAAGAAAAAGCCTGACCAATTAATGGCTCAGTTTGTTAACGAGTTTCAACAACGAGCTGACATGCTTGCCGACGTTGGAGTTGTTGTCCCGCAGGAGCTTCTATCGATTATGCTGTTGAGCTGTCTCCCAGAAGAGTTCGAGAATTTTCGCGTCGCGATCGAGTCCCGTGATGATATTCCTGAGGTAGGTGTCATTAAAGCCAAGCTGATCGAGGAAGATGCTCAAAGACAAAGTAACGTCAATACTGGTAAAAATAGTGCAGCATTGTATTCTCGTACTCCGAGTACAAACAAGAAGGAAATCCACGCAAAAAACACAAATAGTGGCAAGTTCCTTGGAAAATGCTTCAAGTGTGGCAAGGTTGGCCACCGTGCATCGGTCTGCAAAACAAAATTACCACAAAATAAAGCAAATTGTGCAGACACTTCTGAGAAGAGTAACAGCGAAAATGAAGACGTGTTGATAGCTACAACTGCAATGGCATGCAAAGTGGAAAAGGAAGAATGGTGCATCGACAGCGGCGCGACGATGCATATGTGCAAAGACAACAAGTTATTTGAAAGTTTAAGCGGCGATCCGCCATATAGTATTTGAACGGCAGGGAAATTTGTAGTGAGGGCTTACGGAAGCGGGAGAGTGAGTCTCAATGTACCATCACGAGATGCCGCGAGTCAAATTGTTCTTTCAAACGTGTTATATGCTCCGGACTTGCGAAATAATCTGATATCGGTATTAGCTATTACGAATCGTGATTATTTGGTAACGTTCGGGAAAGAAAATGCAATCGTATCGCGAAAAGACGGTTCAATCGTATTAATGGCCGCAAAGAAAAATTGAATGTATGTTGTGAAAATGCAGCAGCACAGCGTTATGATCGCGGACGGATCAGTGGCGACTTTGAGGTTATGGCACGAGAGATACTGTCATCTGAACTTCAATGATTTGCGCAGACTGAAGATAAATAATATGGTAACCGGACTCAACATCCCGTCAAGAGTGATCGAGATTCCATGTGAAATTTGCAACCGAGCAAAGATACATGCATTGCCACACCGAGTTTCAGAGACAAAAGCAAAGAACACGCTGGAGTTGATTCATACGGATATATGTGGACCGATGAATGTTACATCGATGGGTGGTGCACGGTACTTTGTTACCTTTATTGATGACAGGACATGGTATACTGAAGTAGTCATGCTGAAGAAGAGAAATGATGTCTTCGTTGCGTTTAAGAAATATGTAGCAAGAGTAGAAAGAGAACATGGTCGAAAAATAATAAAAGTGCGCTCTGATAATGCCAAAGAATACGTTTCAAAGGAGTTCAACCAGTTCCTCGAAAATGAAGGAATCAAGTGGCAATTTGATTGCCACTTATGCATTGGAAATCCACTGGTGAGAAGTACTCTGCTCACTCCCTCCTTAATTCGCTTTAATTCTTCCGTATTGCCCAATCTTGTGATCAGATCATCCACGTAGAAATCTCTCAGTATTACCTCGCTTATCTTCGGATCACTTTGTTCGCACTCGTATCCTAACTCATGCAGGCATCTCACCGCCAAATACAAGGCCGCCGCATTTTCAAACATCAGCGTGTGCATTATAAATTTCTCGACCGTCGAGGTCGGACCAGACCTCGGACCACAAAATCCGCTGTAAATTTCATTGTTTCGGATTAATGCAGACCTGACGATACATTTTTGAGATGTCTCCAATCAATACGTATTGATGCTAGCGGAAGCGTACGATAATTTTAAATAATTCCTGCTGAATAGTCGGGCCGGCTTTCATTATATCGTTGAGCGATTTGCCAAAGGTTGTTTCACAAAATGCGTCAAAAACCACTCTCAGTTTCGTGCTCTCGTCCTTCATGACCGCATGGTGCGGCAGATAATGCACGGGCTCATCCATCATCTCCGTCACCTCATCGGCCTTGGTCATATGTCTTGACCTCAGGTAATCCTCCAGGCACTCCGCATATTGCGCTCTTAAAATCGTATCTTGATCCAATATCCGACACACCAATTGCAGTCGCTTCAACGCGGTCGCACGCGACTCTCGCAAGACGCTGAGCTCCTCCCGCAAAGGAAGATCGACGATGAATCGCCCATCTGCCGCTCGTCTATGTGTATTTTGAAATTGTTCCTTGTATAGATTCTCCTCTCTCGATAAACTTGACTGCAAAGAGCCTTCTTCCATGATCCAAAAGCACTCCATCTGTTGATACAAATCTGGTTCCTTGACGATCGCACACAACGCCACCTACTTCGACCGATTCGTCCGGTCATCCAGAATGGGCGCATTTCCCGCCACTATCCATCCTAGCTTCGTCTTTTGCAGAATGGGTAAACCTCTGCTTAACTTAACCTGTCCTACGCATAACAAGTTCCAAAACACTCCTCCGCCTAACAACACGTCGATTTTGCCTGGCTCTCCGAATTGCCGATCGGATAATTTAATATTCTTTGGAATGTTCAGCGCGGAAATGTCCACCCGTCGCGAGGGTGCATGTTCCGTTATTCCGGCGGTCCATAACTAAAAACCGCAGCTTAAATTTAAATTTTGCTAACGGTGAAGTATATTGTGGTATTAACAGCTCCCGTCGCGTCTGCTGTACCACAAGCAACATCTGACAGTGAGACTTCGATTCTTTGCTCACTTAACTGAAGCCGCTCACACAGGCCCCTACGCATTATATTTGTTTGAAATCCCGCGTTTAAAAAAGCCCTGCATACATGCTCGCGGCCGAATCGATCACGTATTTTCACGGAGGCGGTCGCAAGCAACACTTGACTACTGTATTTTATCGTTGTTGACATTACGTTAGCTTGACAGGCTCACGGTTGTATATACAGGTTGGATAACTCCCCGTTTTTTTAGTGGTGGGGGGAGGTCTGCTAAGCGGTCCTGTTTTCTAGTTCTGATTGCTACCGCGAGAGTTGTTACTATCGGGGAGGTGGCGGCGGCGCGCACTTGTACCACAGTATATACAGTAGCGCAACTCTCTGTCGGCACCTTTGATGTTAGTGTTGGCCAAAATGGAGTGCGCATGCGCGAAATAAAGCAGTATTCTGTCTCACTTCTCTCTTTGTCATCTCTCTCTTTCCTACTCGTTTAGTCCATATTGAGGTTAATTTAACGCAGTTGGCGCGAGATATAACCGTGTCTGTTAGTTTCAATAAAAATTATGCAGAATTATTTTTAACAATGTACAATGTCATGCAATGCGCGCGTAAAAAAATGAAAGAAATTAAAAAATATTAAAAAATATTACATATATAATAGATGAATCCGTTAATGATGCAAAATAATGATATATAAAATACTAATATATGAAATATTATACTAATATAATATAACAGTATGTTATATAAATAAATAAATAAATAAATATATATATATTATATGATAAATCAGGAATAAATGTAATGTAAAATAAATGTAAAATAAGTATATAACATATATAATATATAGAATAATTTTCTCGCATAAAAGTATACACACACAAAAATTATGTAAACATTTTAACGTAATATAACACTTTTTAGATTAAATGTATACATTTATATATTTTTATAAAATATGTCACATTTTACAATATATTATTTATTAAATATATTATACATTTTGTGTGTGTGTGCGTGCGTGCGTGCGTGCGTGCGTGCGTGCGTGCGTGCGTGCGTGCGTGCGTGCGTGCGTGCGTGCGTGCGTGCGTGCGTGCGTGCGTGCGTGCGTGCGTGCGTGCGTGCGTGCGTGCGTGCGTGCGTGCGTGCGTGCGTGCGTGCGTGCGTGCGTGCGTGCGTGCGTGCGTGCGTGCGTGCGTGCGTGCGTGCGTGCGTGCGTGCGTGCGTGCGTGCGTGCGTGCGTGCGTGCGTGCGTGCGTGCGTGCGTGCGTGCGTGCGTGCGTGCGTGCGTGCGTGCGTGCGTGCGTGCGTGCGTGCGTGCGTGCGTGCGTGCGTGCGTGCGTGCGTGCGTGCGTGCGTGCGTGCGTGCGTGCGTGCGTGCGTGCGTGCGTGCGTGCGTGCGTGCGTGCGTGCGTGCGTGCGTGCGTGCGTGCGTGCGTGCGTGCGTGCGTGCGTGCGTGCGTGCGTGCGTGCGTGCGTGCGTGCGTGCGTGCGTGCGTGCGTGCGTGCGTGCGTGCGTGCGTGCGTGCGTGCGTGCGTGCGTGCGTGCGTGCGTGCGTGCGTGCGTGCGTGCGTGCGTGCGTGCGTGCGTGCGTGCGTGCGTGCGTGCGTGCGTGCGTGCGTGCGTGCGTGCGTGCGTGCGTGCGTGCGTGCGTGCGTGCGTGCGTGCGTGCGTGCGTGCGTGCGGGCGTGCGTGCGTGCGTGCGTGCGTGCGTGCGTGCGTGCGTGCGTGCGTGCGTGCGTGCGTGCGTGCGTGCGTGCGTGCGTGCGTGCGTGCGTGCGTGCGTGCGTGCGTGCGTGCGTGCGTGCGTGCGTGCGTGCGTGCGTGCGTGCGTGCGTGCGTGCGTGCGTGCGTGCGTGCGTGCGTGCGTGCGTGCGTGCGTGCGTGCGTGCGTGCGTGCGTGCGTGCGTGCGTGCGTGCGTGCGTGCGTGCGTGCGTGCGTGCGTGCGTGCGTGCGTGCGTGCGTGCGTGCGTGCGTGCGTGCGTGCGTGCGTGCGTGCGTGCGTGCGTGCGTGCGTGCGTGCGTGCGTGCGTGCGTGCGTGCGTGCGTGCGTGCGTGCGTGCGTGCGTGCGTGCGTGCGTGCGTGCGTGCGTGCGTGCGTGCGTGCGTGCGTGCGTGCGTGCGTGCGTGCGTGCGTGCGTGCGTGCGTGCGTGTGTGTGTAGTAATAAACTCAATTTTTTAATGATACAATAATATGTGGTCAATATATATTGATAAAATTTTTACATTTTATTTTATAACATATATGTAGATAAATTTTTACAAATAATGAATATATATTATTGGAAACTTTACTGATAATGCTAAGCTATTGCACAAAAGAAATTGCATTAATAATATTAAAAACTTATTAATATTAAAAACTAAATATATGTATAATTCGCGCATTGTAATACTAATAATACATAAACTTCTTCAGCTTCTTGAGTTATGTGTTAATTTAAATTTAATTTTTCTAATATTTTTATAATAAATGCAAAAATAGCTTACATATTATTGTTTTCATTTTCTATTGATACTACATCTGTTGATACTGTAGAAACTGTAGTACTGCAGTAAAATAATATGTTTTTAATTATTTTATATTACTATCAAAAATATTTTCAAGTATCAAAACTAGATTTTTCCAAATAAAGACTAATTAAAACTAATATAAATGAAAACTTACTTATTACTGGTAAACTCTAAACATCTTGTTGGTACAGCATCTGGATGAAGGCGAGCTCGACTTTTTACGATTTTATACTGATTTCCTTCAAAATGTACATGGCACAATCGACAATTGCGGTGAGCATACTCGGGGCCTTTTGGTATTAAATTCAATCTTCTGCATGCTTGAACCCATGCCAACCACCTGTGTATGTCAGAATAATTAATTAAATTACGCAAATAATGAAATAATCATGTAAACAATTATTAAAATAGTATTGTACCTATTATGTTTTTTTGGAAAAAGGAAGTGTCGTTCTTCCACATTTATGGTGCTCATACATCTTGTCACTGCACACCAATGACTTTATTTTTTAACGCCTTTAATAGTTTTTTTCATTTTCTAATTTCTTCTCATAGCAAAAAATCTGAAACAAAGCTAAGATCAAAATGCTCTCAAAGAAAAGGAAACCTGTATAAAATTTATACAGGTTAACTTTCCTTTCTATACTTCCAATACACAAATCACTTCACAATCACTTCACAAATCTCTTCACAATCACACACTTTACAATCACACAATTTACACAATTTTTTTCCGACTTTTATCAAGTCACTGTATAGCTGTCTATAGCACTTTAACGCTTTAGGCATTTAAATGTGCCTCTAAATCCGTTAGAAAAGGAAAGACAGTAAGAAGAAAAGAGATAGAAATAGTGCTTTATTTCGCGCATGCGCAATCCGTTTTGGCCAACACGAAATCAGAGGAGTTGCGCTACTGTATATACTGTGCTTGTACTGTGTGAGGGAGACAAGAGATCTTAAAGCCTCCGCACAATGAAAAATATAAGAAACATATATTAGCGATTAGGACTAAAGAATCAAGAATAAAGTTGGATGCACGATGAAAAATATAGGCAACGGAAACAGGGAATAACACAAACAAAAAGTTTTTAACCTATTGGAAGCCATATGTATTAATGTTATACCAGCTTTATTCCTGCTATTTTTATTTCTAATCGCTAATATCTGTTCCTTATTCCTTATATTTTTTATTGTGCGAAGGCCTTTATGTATCCTAATAGTTACAATAATCGCAAGGTTTTGAGTTTCAATTCCGCTTTTTTCTTTTATTATTATTATTATTATTATTATTATTATTATTATTACAAAATGAAAATAATTATTACTTTTAGTGGCCAGATATAAGATGAAGAAGGGTTTATTTTATTAAATAAATACATAGAGAGTTATTAATTTAAAAGTAAAGAATTTTTTATCATTAATTAATGTAATTTAAAACAAATATCACTCATTTGCCAATTTTAACATCTTTTTTTGTGGCCTCGAATTTTTCAGCAAAAGCAAAAGTCTTTTCCAGTATACGTATCAAGTATCAACAGCCTCGACTAGATCGAAGAGCAATACCAAATACTTTTGCAAACAAAATTTTTTTTATGAAAACAAAGCTTTTTCTATAAAAGAGCAAAAATATGTTAATTTAATTTAGAATATTTAGAAACGCGTCATATTTATTTATATAATATATTATCGTACCGGGGGAGATATTATCTCAATGATATTACAACAACGATAATATTGCATTTGAAAAACAAATTATTTTAGTATCATATACGTAGAAACTAGAAACACGGCAAATCTTTCCGTCATTACTGAACATAGATTAAATTTGAATCACGATTTTGATTGGGATAACGTCGAAATACTGAATCGACTGGTATTAGAGATGCTGTATATTAAATTGCAAAAGAACGGTTTGAACTATCAGGCCGATACAGAGTTTTTGCACCATGCATACGTTTCTATCTTGGAAAAACTGTAAACCATGTCCATGACTCTTTGCTCTTTCGCAAGTTCTCAATCTTTTTTACAATTTTATGTATTTATTACCGCTGATTTATATTTTTTGAATTTTTATTTTTACTTGTGTTGACCTACGTTTTGTATTTATTTGTACAAAATTTGATTTTAGACATCTCTGACTATATACTTTTGTATTTATCGTCGACCACCGTATATTATTCATTGATTCTTACTTTATGACCTACACGTTGTCAAGTTTGTTATAAGACGTTTATCTGCCTGCGTTTACCGAATCAGTCTTTCGTTGTGCGTCGTATCGACGGGATCTCTTCTTACAGATCGCTTTGCACAGATTATTTTCTTTGCCTTATTTTCTTATTATTTTGTTTGCGATGTATTTTTTATTCAGACTACTTAGTGAGTTTTTCTAGAATTTTAATTTAAGACAAGGATGTAACTCTTAATTACGTTACAGATTTGGACCTTTTAGTCTCACTAAGTTTCTGTCAAATTGAAACAGTAAACTCACCATGTTAAAGGAAAATATATTTTTTATGTAATATTATTCCAATGAGGATGGCTCGGACAGGAGCCGAAACGTTTGGATTTTTGTAAATCGAGGAATAAATCACATTTATATTTAAACGCACTTGGATCCACGTTGTGACTTTTACAGCCCTTTCTATTTATATTTTTATTTTAGTATATTTACCTCAGCAATAAGTTTTCTATTAACATCGTATTTCTCGTACTTGCGAATTATAAACGCATCATCAAAATGTTTTTCACATATGAAATAAGACGCTTTTAAATTCTTGATTTCAGGTAACGCCGCTGCCCATTTCTTTCTCTCGATATCGTTTGACGGCACTTTAAACATTGATCGTTTTATTGTCTTGTGCAGCACATTACATTTGGGTACAGCACAGGCTTTTCCTATTTTTATCTCTTTACCCACAATAATTTCAGTAATTAGGGTTACACATAACACAAACAGATCACGGTATCACGGTAACGCGCCAAACTTCAAAAAAGACTCCCCGATCGCTGCGAACCACACGGTTATAAAGAGAAACACAAAACAGAAACATTAGCGGACTCTTCCCCCACCACCAGAGTTATCCAACCTGTATATACCAACCGTAGACAGGCTAAATTGTTACGATTCTCTTCGCCAATACGATTAGAAGTCGAGTCTCGTGTACTCGCCTTCACCTGCTTCGAGTCAGACGCGGTCGATGCTCCTTGCATCTTATTCTCGCTATGCAGCCACGTATTGTGTTTCTGTCCGCATCGCTTGCACCCGCTCGCCGTGCACTTATCAGCAGTATGATCCTTACGTAAGCAATTGTATTTCGCGCCTTTTCCTCGAGATCATAGATGTAGTACCTCTCACTTCCCTCAGTGTCGCCACAAGTTTTTAAAGCTAGGGGAAAAAAGTTTCCCTATGGCGCGGCTTTCGCGCGCCTCCTTCGTACTAATCGTATTCGCTTAACTATCTTCATTCTTTCGCTTTGTGTCAGTATCGTCACACTTACAGATTTCGTAAACAGTAAAAATGAGAAAGAAAAGGAAAAGAAGAGCAGTTACAATGGAAGAAGATGAGGAGAATTGCAGATTAAGACGGAAGATTCAACGATTGGAGAAGAAGCGGGATCGAGAGAAGGATGAGCATCGTAAATCTAAGGTTAACCTCACTGGTCTGTCCACAGTCAAGCGATGCTTTGTCGCTTTGTTGTCTAGCTCGAGTTTGACTTGCATGGCTCGTTGTGCACGGACGTCCGGCACTTATCAGAATGCACGTTTTTAACGTCTTTGAGGAAAAAAAAACCAGCGTGCTGGTATAACGACTAGGGTTGAACTCATAGTTTGTTAGGCATTGTGCCTATGTTTCTGGTTCTTCCATGCGGATAGACGGCTCAGTCTGGTCTCCCATGGCTCGCTGCGTTTACAAAAAATTCTAATGATTGTCAATCCATCTACAGGTAAGCGGTCATTGTCTCGACCTTTGTTGGGAAGTTCACCGTCTTGAGGACGTGCAGAGACCGGAGGCCGGTTGAGGTATTCGCAAGATCGGGGATACTCACCGTTGGATACTCGTCGAGGAGTTCACCGACGAGTTCCCCATTAAATAGTCGCCCAAGTTCGGGAAGGCGGGAGTCATTTCACTCGCTATCGATAGCGTCTCGATTGCTAAGAACTAGGGTTTCTAATTAACGAAGAGAAAAGTTTTACAATTCCCACTCGACGTTACAAATACTTAGGGTTAATTTTTTAACTCCCAAAAAATGTTGATAAAGTTACCACAGGAAAAAGTATGACGTACCATAGATTTATTGAATAAATTTAGTATTACTTCACGCTACACGATAAGGGAATTCGCAGCCTTGGTGGGCATGTTGATTTCACGTTGTCCGGCTTTCAAGTACGGGATAAGTCATGTGGGACGCTTCGAAAAGGTAAGACTCCGCGCCTTAGAGAACAATGATAATAATTTTGATGCAATGATGACCTTCTAAAGAGATTTAAATGAGGATTTCGCGTGGTGGAAATCAAATGTTGCACAAGCGCCCCGATAAACGAACCGGTTTACGGGCTCAAAAAATTGTTCGGATGTATTTCGTATAACAGGATGGGGTGTCTTCTACGAGTATCAACGTAGTCATGAGCTCTGGAAGGCTGAAGATTTGAACTTACATATTAATGCATTAGAATTGAAAGCGGCGTGGTTTGGTTTGAAGTGCTTTACAAGTGACAGACGGGTTAATATCTTTTTACGCATAGGTAACACAACAACAGTTGCGTATATCAACAGTCGTTTTGAGAACCTTGGTTCTATTGCCAAGGAAATTTGGATTACGGCATCGTATATCCCCTCCAGTGAGAACGTCGAAGCAGACTACGAGTCACGGAGGCTATATCCAGAAACGGAATTCAAATTTTCAGATAACGCCTTCCAAAAAGATTGTTCAGATTTTTGGTCAACCACAGGTTGACTTATTTACCTCAAAGGCGAATACGAAGTGCTAACGGTATGTGTCATGGCAGAGAGTTTCCGAGTCTATGGCCATCGACGTTTTTACTCTGAAATGGAAACAATGGTTCTCTTTTTACGCTTTCCCGTCTTTTTCGGTGATATTACGAATTTTGAAAAAAATAAAAGATGAAGGCACAAGTGGCATAGTGGTTGTGCCGTACTGGGAGACCCAGCCTTGGTTCCCCTTGGTTCTCTGTTTTCAGCTTTGCTCAATGCCGAGCCCATTATTTTCCAGAAAAATAAAAAATTAATACATTCTTCTTGTAGGGAGATACATCCTCTTTGGCATCGTCTTACATTAGTGGTCGGCAAACTATCCGGGAAGCCTTCATCTGAAAAGGAGTTCCACTAGAATCAGTGAATATTTTAATGGGGTCCTTAGCAGAATAATTGCTCCGCCAATATAATTTAGGTCTCAAGAAATGGTGGATTTTTTGCAAAAAAAAAAAGACAAAATTGACCAATTTACCGGTTCAACGAACAACGTATTGTTGTTGCTCACGGAAGAGTTCAAGAATAATGCATCACTTAGCTCACTGAACTGCTATAGGTTAGCAATTTCCTTAATTTTAGATCTTGAAAAAAAATCCAACGATTCTTTAGGGGGATAGCAAAATTGAGATCGGCGGATCTTAGATATGATTCGACCTGGAACCCCCAGATTGTTTTTAAGTTTTTATCGAATTGGTACCCGAATGAGGAAGTCAATCTAGAATACTTAACACTGAAACTAGTGACTTTGCTGGCTTTGATTACAGGACATCGAATGCAAACCCTAGCGCTTATGGATATAAGAAATATTTATTGAGCAAACAAAATTTCGTTGGAAAGAAAAATTCCTGATACAATAAAAACATCTGGCCCAGGTAAAAAACAGCTGGTATTGAGAATACTGTTTTTTATCCAGGACAGGGTCTATCTACGTGACTGCGGTGTTATTATCGTATGTAAAAAGAACCAGAGATAGACGCGGATTAGAGAAAAAGCTATTTATATCGTTCGAAAAACCGTATAAAGCAGTAGGCTCACAGACACTTAGGCGGTGGATTAGGAAGGTTATGGCTAAAAGCGGTATAGATGTCAATATGTTTTCGGCTTATAGCACGCGCCATGCATCGACGTCGGCAGCAAAACGACAAGGAGTTAATATTGTTGTGCTTCTTTTTGGGACACTTGGATTTGATCTTTCCAAGGAGGAGGCGGGAGGCAATTGACTAACACTTTTGGATGCAATAAACACGACTTTTACTAATTATTTCGCCTTTACAACTTTTATTTTGTACAAGATCCGTTCGTCGCTGCCCGACTCCGATTGCCCTGACGTCCTCTCTTCTCGTTTCTCTTTGTTCGGTCTTCCGTCCTTCGGATCTGCTGAGTTGCTCGATCGGATGTAGGCCGATCGCGCAACTCATTGCTTTGATTCTTTATTGTCTCGTTTACAATAACATCTTTTCTTTAAACAGTTTCTTAATCTGTTTTGTAATGCTAATTGGGGGCGCAACATCCCTCCCCCTTTTACGCTTAGTATTATTATTATCGTAAGTGTCGATCCTACGGGGTATATGACATAAGGATTTTTTATTAGGGTGTCTTGGGATTTTTCCAACTCTTTATTTATGTCGCTTATGTCTAGGCTTAATTCCATTAGTTCGTTCGGATTTCTTATTACCAGGTTCTAATCTAATTTTTTTTGCTTGTTTGTTAGTATTTTTATTTTTGTTTGTTAGCGTCAGGTTAAAATCTGCTAAGTGTATTTCTATTTGTTTCATAGTCGTTTGTCTTCTTGTTTTTATAATAATGTCGGGTGTGATTAGTTTACAATTTTCGTTTATACTTAGTTTTCCTGTTCGTTCAATTTCTACTTTTTGTTCCGCCTGATCGTTACATTGAATCGTTAGCTTTTGCTTTCTCGGCGTTGAGAATAGCCACGTTTGTGGTTCGCTTAATGTTATCCATAGGGTTACGTTTGACATTATTTGACGTTTCTTGCAGGTGTTTACATATCCTGACGTTTTTACATAAACTTGCACCTCGCATGGTGCGTCGGCTTTTATGAAGTATACCGGGTAGTTTTGGTTACATACATATTTTATTCCGTTTCATTTACAATCATTTAATTCGCGTTTCTCTAGCGTTACATAATTATGATTCTCTTTATCCATCGCTAATATGTTGTGAGTAATTCTTAAAAATGTAAAAATATTCGCGTGGTTATGGACAGGTAATGGTGTCGTTCTTATTATTTCGTACACGGGGTATGCTACCACGGGAAATTTGATTATCGTATAAATGTTCGGATTATCGTAGTACGCGTTAATTTCTACGTAGCTTTGTATATTGTTCCAATTTTTTAGTCTAACTTTAAATGGGAAAGAAGATCCTCGCGTCAATTGTGACGTCGCCTCTTTTAATTATGTTATTATTTTTTCTATCGGTAATAAACGAGTGAGTATGACTCCTTTTTGCGAATATGTGAGGTAGTCTATCGTGTCTTTCACGTCTTCTATTAGATCCTCTGTAATTGTAGTTAGTATTAATAACTGTTCATCTATTTCTTCTCTTCTGGCGTACAGTACTGTGTCCAGCTGTATCCGTGTCATGACGTTTGTCAACAGTCGCTCGTTATGATATAACGATTTTTCTAAGGCCTCCGTGGCCTATTGTGGCATTCATCACCTTTAATTGACTTTTCGCGGTGTGCCGTAGAGTCTGTTACTGATTTTGTATCATCGTCGTCGGCATCCATAGTGCCGAACAGCGTTTTGCTGATCGTGCCGATTGCATCTATTAAACCAGTTTATTATCATTTGTTTTATATATCGTCTGTAATCGCGTTAATAATTGCGTTAGTTTTTTGTTATCTTTCTCTATTGTATGGAGAATGTTTTTGCACGTCTGCTGCGTGTCCTTTGCGATTATCGTTTTGCATAACTCTTCGGTTTGCTGTAGAAATTCCTAAAGTTGGTGATATCGGTTTCCTAGGGCTGCTATGTCAATTTTAATCGCTAGTTTCCATGTAGCTTCTACCTGTTGTAATTGTCCGGTTCTCTCAAAGTATACTCCCGGCTTGCTGCTGAATTGTCGTATCTCGTAGGATGGTGCTGTCTCGGGTTTCGCTTTTTTCGCGAAGTGCTGGACGACGATCAGCGTCCTGTAAGATAAGGACTCATGTTACCTTTCTTCGAATTTTTACCTTGGGGCTTGATAATGCCTTTTCCTTGCGTTTTTTCTCTCCTCGCGCGTTTAGTTGCTCTTGAGACGTAGTTCTGAGCATTTTTATTAATTCTATTAAAATCTGGTGCATTCAATGCAATCTGTATTTCGCGCCGGCGTCTTGCGACGCCTGTATGCGGTCGTATTGGTTAAGGGCGACGCGAGCGGGTGCCGTAAGTTTGCCTGGTGCGCCTACTAATAGTGCGTGTGCGGGGCCCTCCTCGTCTCGCTCGCCCCCTCCCTCCTACGTGAAGGCGGCCTTAACACCCCCGGGCACATGGGTGCTCATCCACCCCTTGGAGATCACGGTGGATGTGGCCACCGGTCGGCGTGTGGTGCGGATGGGCCGCCGTGCGATTGATGTTCGGTAAGTACTTATTATCTTATTTTTCTTATTTTTTACTATCGCCTACTTTCTATTGCCTATTTTCTATCGCCTACTTTCTATTGGTTGTTTTTGTTCTTTTGCGCTGCTTTTATTGCTCTATGAAGGGCTTTATTCTGTTTACGTGCACTCGCGTCGTTTTCCGTCCCTTTTTGATCGTGTAATTGACGTCTGAGTGTTCTACAATTACTTCGTATGGTCCTATCCACGAGGATTCTAATTTTTTCGATCTCCCTCTACGCACCGTTTCGTCGTGCAAGAGAACTTTGTCTCCCACTCGGAAATTAATTTTTTTTGTCTTCTTATCGTACGTCTCCTTGGCCTTAGATTTTTCGTTTCGTAAATGTTCTTTTGCAACTCGTTGTGTCGCTCTTAATTTTTCTTTTAGCTCTTGCGCGTAATCGTCATAAGTATCCAGATAGCCAAACCTGAGCAGCAGATTCCAAGCAGAGTCTGGAAACCGCTCTATCAGATGATGTTGTCAAACTGTAGCCAGAAATGCGACAGAGCCTGCTGACAAGCAATGTGAGCAGATTGGCAGCAGAAACCGCGCAGAGCCTGCACACATACTTGGCAGCAGATTGACAACAAATATCGAGCAGAGCCTGCGCGTATGACTTGAGAACAGAGTGGCAGCAATAACTGAACAGATCCTTTTCGTGATAGTTTGCAACGACGCTACTAAGCGGCGCCTAATGGTAAGACTAACTCGTAAGTAAATTTCAGTTGAGGGCTAATATAAGCGAGCCTCCTGCGAAGCAAAATCATAACATCCACGAGACATATCTTTATCAGCAATACAACGCAAGGCTCAACCAAAATTGCTGCAATGATATAGATATGCAAAATAATATTTTCCAAAGTAAGATGTAAAGTATATTGTGTGTAATGTATATATTTCAAATATTAAAAAAATCTTTCAAACGTGAAACAATTATTGCTGATTGGGTTAAACACATTTTATTTTTTGAAGCAATATTTCTGATAGAAAGATTTTACAAATATTATATTGTATATATTTATTTGCAATTTTTTAAAAATATTATCAAAAATATTTTTCTGACATAATCTAGCAGACATAGAAACATTTAAAAAATATTTTTGTGAATTATTTTAATATTTTCCTAAAAAATATTTAAAAAATATTTAAAAAATATTTTGTGCTGTGTATATGGGTATGACAAAATCTGCTCGGTTTTTGCTGCTAATCGAGCGCGCAGGCTCTGCTCGGTTTTTGTTGCCAATCTGCTGCCAGGTTATGTATGCAGACTCTGCGCGGTTTCTGTTGGCAATCTGCTTACATTGCCTGTCAGTAGGCTCTGTCGACAGAACACGAGCTTAATGCGGACACAGAAGCTATGTTTTTGGCCAATCTGCGCGCATTCTGCTAACATTTTGCTATCTGGGATATACGTTGGTTTCGGTGGTTGCGACAGTGCCGTCGGTAGTGTCGCTCGGTGCACATATACCAATTCAAAGGGTGTAACCCGGTCGCCGTGTGTAGCGTCGTATTATACGCGAACATTGCGTATGGCGTCCATTCGTCCCAGTCTGTCTGGTCCGCGTTAATATAATGTCGCAAGTATTTGGCCAATGTTCTATGAGAGCGTTCCAATGCTCCATTACTCTCGGGATGGTAGGCCGTTGTTTGAATTTGTTCTATTTTCAATAATTTACACGTGCTTTTAAATATCTCGCTAAGGAAATTCGTTCCCCTATCCGTCAGTATTTTGTCGGGGATACCGTATTCAAAGATAATCTTTGTGACAAATTCTTTCGCGATTGTATTTGCTTCTTGATTAGGTACGGGTATCGCCTTACTGAATTTTGATAAATTATCTTGAAACGTGAGGATATATTTATTTCCGTTTTCGGTCACCGTCAGTGGTCCCTACTATATCTAGAGCACATTTTTCGAACGGTTTGTCCGCGGTGTCTGTGATTACTAAGGGTGCTTTGTTTTTTCGCGATAACTTGTTCTTCTGACATAGTTCGCATTTATTAATGTAATCTTCGACATCTCGAGTTAATCCTCTCCAATTATGCGTCAACCTTATTCGGTTTATGGTGCGTTCCACATCTTGATGTCCTCCTACCGGTACATCACGGTATTCGTATAATATACGTTGCTTTTCTTCTTTTGTGTATTTTCTTTCACTCTCCTGTTCGTTGTTCTTTTCTCTTTCTATCTTGTTGATATCTGTCGGCACATGTCGACTCAGCGCATCAGCGTTTCTATTCTCTTGACCGGCCTTGTGTACGATAGTGTAATCGTATTCTTCTAATTTCAACCTCCATTGGATTAATCGTGATCCGGGGTCCTTTACGTTAAATAGCCAAACCAATGATTTATGGTCTGTCACTATGGTAAATTTTGTTCCATAAACGTATGGTTGGAAGTGTTTTACTGCCCATACTATCGCTAGTAATTCTTTCTCGGTAGTATTATAATTTTGCTCGGCTTTAGATACTCTGCTCGCATACGCCACGGGTTGATCTTGACCTATCTTTCCCTGTGACAGTATGGCTCCGATTGCGTAATCTGACGCGTCGGTTGTCACTACAAATTCTTGGGAGAAGTCCGGGTATTTTAATACCGGTGCTGTAGTTAATTTTTCTTTAAGTATTTCAAATGCGTTTTGTTGTTCTGCCGTTCACTCAAATTTGATATCTTTTCTGGTCATTTTGGTGAGTGGCTTGGCGATCGCTGAGAAGTCTTTAATGAATCGTCGATAATATTTAATCGGCTAATCCTAATACGAAAACCTGGATGTCCTTTACCTTTGTTGGTTTCGGGAAGCTTTTTACTGCTTCTAGTTTTGAAGGAACTGGCGAGATTCCGTTTTCTGTTATTACATGTCCGAGATACGTCACTTCTTTCCGAAGAAACTCGCATTTATCGGGCTGTAATTTCAAATTGTACTTTCTCAATCTTTTTAGTACTTATATTAATCTTTTATTGTGCTCTTGTAAACTTGCTCCGTATATTATTATATCGTCTAGATATACTAAGCATTGTAATCCTACTAGTCCTGCTAGGACGGCTATTATTGCTCGTTGAAAAGTCGCTGGGGCATTTTTCAGTCTAAAAGGCATTCGATTATACTCGTAATGTCCGTATTGTGTCGAGAACGCTGTTTTTTCTTTATCTTCTTCTTCCATCGGGATTTGATGATATCCCGAGGCGAGGTCTAGCGTGGTAAAATATTTTGCTTTTCCCAGTTGGTTTAGGATATTGGTTATGTTTGGCAATGGGAAAGAATCTCCCTCCGTTAGATCGTTTACAAACCAAAAATCTATTACCACTCTCAGTGTTAATTTTCTTGATGCGTCTCTTTTCTTCGGTACTACTAGCAACGGCGCATTCCACGGGCTCGTGCTAGGTCTAATTATTCCGTTTTTTAACATCTCTTTCACTTGTCTATTCACTTCTTCCTTGTGCTTTTCTGGCAAGCGGTACGGTCGGACGTTGACCGGTACGCTGCCCGCCTTCGTGGTAATCTTATGCGCGACGATATCAGTGCATGTCAGTGGTTCTCCTTCCACATGCAATACACATCGCTGTAATCTCTGCAAATTTTTATAATGGCTTTCTTTTCTTCTTCATTTAAGTGTTGTGTGCGTATCAATTTTTCGACTTTTTCGCTAGGCGGCATTGTTTCTTCTGCCTGGTTTACTTGGTTTACTTCTATCTCTTTTGCTTCTTCTTGCTCTAACTCCTCTAATGTTACTTGCGGCATTAGCAATTCGACCGTCTTCTCAGTCGTATTTAATATGCTTGCCGGACATAGAAAGTTTTCTGGCATCACTAGGCAATTTCCTATGAACACTCCTCGCATTGTCTCTTCTGCTTGTATTATTCCTAGTTAATTTTTATCGGTTGCGATTTGTACTATTGTCTCGCTTCGCGGTTTCAAAACCATTTTCTTATACGGATATAATTTTAATGTGCTATTCCTTATGCGTATTGAGCTTGACTCGTAACTATATTCTCGTTCATTTTTGTTCGGTCTTCCGTCCTTCGGATCCGCTGAGTTGCTTGATCGGATGTAGGCCGATCGCGCAACTCATTGCTTTGATTCTTTATTGTCTCGTTTACAATAACATCTTTTCTTTAAACAGTTTCATAATTTATTTTGTAATGCTAATTGGGGCCGCAACAATATCGATTTAATACAAAAAACGGCCGGGTGGCCCCGATAGATTTGAGAATTTTTGCGCGTTTTTATGATCGTTGGGTGGCCTCGGAGAATAGGCAATTTGCAGAAGCGATATTAGAAACCAGAGTATTAACGTAGCCTATAAAGTGGTCAAGATGTTACTTAATTACAATATGATACTAATGAAGAATGTTTGTTTTATCCTTTTTGTTCCGGTACGATATGCGGTATATTATACCTTGTAATGAGACCTTATTAGAAGGGAATATAGTATGGTTGTCGTAACTAGCTTTAAACGACTACATCTATGATCACGAGGAAGAGGCGCAAAATACAATTAATGATTAAACAAACTTACCTAAGTAAAGTTCAATCATGATTGTGTAAACGTCGACTAAGGACATAGGCCATATTTGAATTTCTCGCGTTCACCTACGAGGCGCTCGTGCACAAGGCCGGTATTCATAGTCGGATCTTATTTCAAGATTGTCTTAAGTAATATCTTAAAATGCTGATACGGCTCTGTGATTGGTTCATAACATTTTAATATCGTATTTAAGACGATCTTAAATATAGGATTGTCTCTGCTGTCGGGATAACCTGAGCTACAGACCCCGGTCTGTTACCTTACAATTGTATGAAGCGCCTCTTTTAAAGAGATCAGTCCCTCCTCTCCTCCCCCTTCTTTTTTATAATCTCGAGATAGACGGCAGAGCTTTGAAGAATGAAGATAGTTAAGCGAGTACGAAGGATGGCGAGATCCGCGCCATAGGAAAACTTTTTCCCTAGCTTTAAAAGCTTGTGGCGACACTGAGGGAAGTGAGAGGTACTACATCTATGATCTCTTCGGAAGAGGCGCCTTATACAATCATGATTGAACTTCACTTAAGTAAGTTTATTTAATCATTAATTAAAACATAAATGATGACGTCTAACCTCAGTCATTCTATCCGCCACCGATAATCCTTTAAACTTCACACAATTATAAATCTCATGACCACCGTGGCATATCATACAATCTCGTCCTTTAAACTGGCTGACATGAGCGCTCGTACTCTTTCCTCTTCGCGCGAAGGATGATGGTAAACCTTTATTCGGCAACGCCTCTAATGCCTAGATAAAAAATCAAAAAGCTCCTGTAGCGTGGGCACCGCTACCGCAACCGTTTCTGTTTCCCATTTACGTTTAGTATGAACATCTACTCGCAATATAACTATATGAATAATTGGCTGTTCTTCCGAAAACGTCCATGCTCCAATTTAGGTAAAACTTCGTGAATAGGTTCCTTTTAGATATATAGAAACCAAAATTGTGTTTCAAGTCTGACGATTTGTCGGCGCGCAGTTACTATGGTTGGAATAATATTGTTTAGTTTAATACAGGTTATTGCGATAAATATTACCACATGCCTCAGTGGTCGAATTGGTACGACGCTCTTCACGGAATAAGGGGAGGTTCCAGGTTTGAACCCTGGCTGAGGTAATATTTTTCGTAATAAATTTAATTACTTAAATGAGATGCTTATATATAAGTATCAAAGATTACATCAATTCATATTGGTTAAAAGAGCGTCTTGACGATAATCGAGCTAAATCGTGGTCGTATTGTCTTGGCGATTATAATGGCCAGTAGAGTCGATTAATATTTCCATTGTTGTTTATTATTTGACTATCAAAGTAAAAGTAATTTATTCTGTTTAAATATAATTAATAATTTATTATATAATCTCTCTCTCTCTCTCTCTCTCTCTCTCTCTCTCTCTTTCTCTTTCTTTCATTCATTGTTTATTATAAAATATATAATACGGATTATTTAAGATGTAATTAAGGTTGACCAATTAAATTGTTCGTGCGTGCTCAGATATAACACATTGCACAGTAGTGAAGGTGCGTTTTCAAGTTCAAAAATAATATAATTTTACATATACAGTGTGAAAAATCGATTTTTATAAAAGAGAGACTCATTTCACGCAAGTGCCTTTTTCGTATTATTAATTACAGTTTTGGCTAACAGTCAACGGGAATGGACTACGAAACGTCAGTACGCGACCACCAAACGAATGCTTACAGTTATAACGATATACGTAGTCTGGAAAACGGAGTTTTACAAGTTTTTGTCTAAAACATTTTTCCGTATCTTCCATGTTTTTTTAAATATTTGCCTGCATCAATTAAAATGACTCACTCTGTAGAAACTCAATCTGACTCAATCCACCATCACACTAGTAACACACGCTGCCACCACGCGGTTAATTACAAGTGATGTATACCATACTCCTGACGCTACTTCTGATCAAGGCGGCTGTTGGCCTCCTGAGATATGATTGCGGAGGAACTTCCTTCAATGTAACAACAGTATCATTTCTGGATATTGGTGAATGCCACTCCTCGAATTCTCGATCTAATTCCACAATTGTATTTATTCAACTACTCCAAACTGCCGACTACTCACAAATAGGCACTGTAGCCTGCAGGATGGAAATTGATCGTACTGTGGAATGCATTCTGTTGTGCCGCACGAGGATTAGGTCGGTCGTAACGGCACTGGGGTCCGTCAAACCGTGGGGAAAGGACAACACTCCAGATTTTTTTTTAATACTTTTTAATAAAGACACTTTAATGGATACACTTGTCTCGGTTATTTCAAATACCCTGACTTGCGGGTAAGTTGCGAGTAATACACGCACGGGTCGCGAAACGCGTTTTGGTCCAGACTGTCCGCCGCTTATCGAAAGGGCGAACTTTTTATCGCGCCCAAGATTATTGCCTCATTGCCAACTCGGATAGCTTCCGAGTTGGTGTCGACACCCAGCTGTCAGCGCTTTTATTTTCGGGATCGGGTTGCATCGGTCAGTGGCCGCGCGACTTGGTGATGCCCGGAATGCCACCTAAGGCATGTGTTGCAATTACCGAATCTTGTGCTGACAGCTCGGTGTTGCAATTAGGCCACATTAACTTCCGCCTCACAACAATTCTCATGTATCCACGGTGCGTGAAGGTTATTGGAAGTACCTAATAGAATTCAACCAGCATAAATGTGCTCGTATGCACGAGACCGGATCGATTGAACTGGGAAACTCTGGTTCAATTATTGGACTACATCCCAATTCCACCGATTACTGAGTCATTACCCTGGCTGGCAGTACAAATATGGATGATTCCTGCAAGGGAGGGGACTTCTCAGATCCGTATGGCACCTGGAACAACGTCGTCGTTGAAGCATCCGTCACCATCACACTTCGAGACTATTATGCGGCCGCAAAATTGTCATTTTAATTCTAGAAAACATTTTCTAAGATGTAATTTTTAAAGTGAAGAAAGTTATATTTTTCATCTTGAAATAACAGTTTACTTTGTTTAATAAATAATATTCTGTATTTCATGAAATCTTTACTTAAATGTAGAAAATGTAATGACTTAAAATAATTTATTTAATACAATACACATTGCGACGCTTTTTCCCCCGGTCTCGCAATCCGGTGGAGGGCTATCGCGGATTGGCAGAACGCGCAACTAATTCCGACACGAAAGATTGGGCGCCAGGTGCGACGGATCGCACCACCGTACACTATTATATCTAACGCGATATTCCCGGCAATACCTCAGGGCGTAGGGCTCGGTCAGGGAATTCGGAGAAAGGCGTCACGCAATTAATCACACACAAAAGAATAAATAATAATAACATATAATGTATTTAGTCAAGTAATGTCAATAGGTGTAAGTACAATCGGTCTGATCCTCTCGTATTACCGCAAACATGTCAGATAGGCTCAAGCACGAATGCCGCATAATTACCGCAATAAGTGCACGCGGTAATGTCGAATTAAACACTGTAGATTAACGCACGCGAAGTTAGATCAACGCAACAGATAAACGCCGACGAACACACGAAAGCTTAACATAAGAAACAATTACGATTCAGGTATCGCGGTAACTGGCTTCGAACTCACAACGAACTTACGCCACGAGGGCGACGAACCGACTCGCCGCACCTTCGGTTGCTCCTTCAACGCGCACCCTGGCCACCTCAATTCCGCACGACGCAAAAATTATGGGCGATCTCGCCGTGTCGACCACGCTGGCCGGCGGTTGCCCCCGAACACGAAATAAGGACTCGTATCGCGGACGATCCCGCGGCTTGCCACGCGAATCCCAAATTCTCTCGCAAGCACGGAGATTCCGCGGCCCCGCGCCGATCCCGTCGATCCCTCCGTCCCGCCAAACACAATATTCGCCGTCCTCGAGGGCCCGGATACGTTACTCAGATACGAGCAGGG
This sequence comes from Temnothorax americanus, assembly GCF_048541705.1. Lineage (NCBI taxonomy): Eukaryota > Metazoa > Arthropoda > Insecta > Hymenoptera > Formicidae > Temnothorax > Temnothorax americanus. The sequence continues at coordinate 71,623 of NW_027509274.1, read as the reverse complement.
CGAGTGCCCTTCAAATTACATGACCACTCGCGGCTCGCCGTTACCCGCACAACTCGCTCTCGTTATCGCCACGCAAGGCATCGATTACGAATATGAACACTATGAAACGCGACACGATTACTTACATTAACGCAACGAGACGCTACGCAATTTGACCCGATTAATCCGACTCACATATCCCACGCCACGCGACTGTCGGCCGTGGCGGTGCTCGCGGGGAGGGCACGATTGGTCTCTACGCACTAGAGAGCTCACTCTCGGCAAGGCCCTGGTACAATTTCCACCCGACTCTATCTTAATGCGAGCGCAAGGTACCGCACGCGCTCATCTCGCAGTCCACAGGTAATCCTGCGGCGCTCAGGTAACCAATGCGTGCCATGGGCCAGTGCCTTGAGCGAACCCTTTTTTCCTTAACGCGTGGACGCCAGAGTGGTGACCCTACAATGCGTCGTAGTTCCTTTGGTAGTCCGGGCAGCTCGGGATCCGGGTGATACTTCTCGATCTTTAGCCGGCACGACAGTGTCGGAAACGATGACCTGCCGGGATCGCGCCGGTTCCCCGCGCCTGCGCTGTAGCGTGTCGCTCGACCGGATTGCCGATCCTAGCGCTCCCGGCACCTAGGCCGCACCTGCGCCGCTTCTTCCGGGAACGCCACTCCAATTTTGGGGCGCTCTCATCGGCGCCTCAGTTTCTCGCGCGCCTCCTTTTCCGGCGGCGCCGCTCCAACTACCTCCGATTTGGCGCGGGCTTTTTGAATCACCCGGTTGTCCGGCCCGCGATGATCGAGTCGGCGTTCGGGGTCAGGCTGGCCGGGCCTCGGCCCCGTCTGCCGGCATCCCCTCGGAGTGACGGCCCCAGGGCTGTGCCTTTCCCTGGGCCGCTCCTCGGCACCCTGGTCTGACTGGCGTTTCGTCCGGGTGTGTCCCGGGGTCTCCTAGACTGTTATCCTGCCGCTGTTACGACCGAGTACAGAGTGAATTCCGGCCGGCGACACTCATGCACTTGCGGGGAGGTCCGGGCGATCCGACTTTTGGCCATGTCTCCTGGCCGTTTCCTTAATCCTTTGCCCTTCCTCGTTGCGGCTCCCGGTCGTTACATGTTGACTCCAGCCACCACTGGCGATCCCTTAAAAACTTAACAGCTAATTAGACCAATTAAGAATACGCAACCGCACCTCCCTCGCTCTAACGAGGAAGCATCTTCGAATTCCCCTCGGCCGAGCCCGTCCGGAAAGTAGACGCGACTTGTCACGTCACAACATATTTACTTGGAATTAGATATTTTTATTTAAATAAAATGAATATTTATTTCAATCAAAAACAATAATTTTAAGTAAATGTATTTACTTTGTGTAAAAAATTTTTTCTCTCATTGTGCTTTGTTACTCGGAGTATCCAGATAGCACAACGAATCAAAAAAGAATTCTTTTGTATGTCACCAATTCTGAATTCTTTTTTAGATGCAAAAAGAATTCTTAGAAAAAAAATTCTTTTTGCATCTAAAAAAAGATTTCAGAATTAGACATATATATAAAAAAAAAATTCTTTTTCGAATCTCTGTGCTATCTGGGAGAGGGTAGATTAGAATACAATTTTCCTCATCGAGCTCACGCTGTACGCTAAAAAACGAAAAATAATATAATTTATTTTATTGTCAACTTAATTGTATATATATTTGCAATAAAAATTGTCTAATATGATTTTTGTAAATAAAACGTTTTATTTTAATGTAACAATACCGACTGTTGAATATTTAAGAAATTTAATGTTTTACATTAGTCTGTTTATCCCAAAGTTACCAAAAATTAAACTAATACGGAACTTTTAAAATTACAATTAATTCATAAGAATGACTTTCAATTTTGTAAGTGATAGAGAATGACATATTTAATATATATTACAGACTCTCAAATAACGATGGGATAAAACTAGGAATTTAACGTATTGTACTCGTTTTTCAATCTTAATTTGGTGTTTGAGATCGCAAACTTTAGCATCGCGAGCTGTCCGCACATGCATGCCAGCAGAAAATTCGGGAAAGTAATATTCGCGTGAATATTACTTTCGAGAATTGTCATGGAAATATTCGGTATAGCATGGATCGTTCGGGATCAACCTTCCAGAAACTTTCACTTTGTTATCAATAATAAAGTCAAACAACAATGCTAGAACAAAGGAACGATCCATGCTATACACAAAGCACTCGAAAACAGGTGACGACCCCGTCGGGTCACCACGCAAACGGTAACGTCAGCTCCATGACGCGAGACTCCAACGGCCAATCACCCTCCCGAAATTCTGAGAAATCTGCAGGGAGGGAGTTTCGCCTCGGAGGAGTTAAAAGGACCGCCGCTGCGCCGCGGGATCGATTTCGCTCGCAAATCACCGCTAGTATCTTTACACAATTAATCGCCTTGCTTTACCGCTTATCACCGCTTTTCGCTAGCTTAATCGCTATATCGCCGCTTTCGCCGAGCTAAACTCTGTGCGCGCTCACGGTATTTTGCCTGAAAGGGAAACTCGTGTAAATAACTGTACATATATTGAACATTAAACTTTGTATTTCGGTACTTGCTGTTCCTCTCCGTTTCCTTTGTGGTCGTCCTCTACCGCGCGCTATCTCGCGCTACCGAGCGCTCTCGAACATTTTGGAATAAAATGGAATTTGTTCTGTTGTAAATATCGCGTGCGTGCGTGCGTGCGTGCGTGCGGTATGCGTGAACTATTTCAATGTATATATTAGTCATTTATGCCTTCCAATACTCAAAATAGCTGCTATATTTTCTAAACTTTTTTTGTTAATAACTTTTTAACGATTAACGAGCGCGGGCTGAAACCTTCTGCAGGTCACTCAGGAGGGTGACTTTGACAACATACTAAAATATCAAAGTTATCCAAGGTGGTTTTCCCCATCTAAACAATTACCAAAATTTTTTTACCATCACAAAGTTTCCTCTATAAGGAAGCAAAATTAAATTTATTAATTTTTCTCAATTGACTTCTGACATTTTAATAATAGTTCCTTTAGTCCTTTATGATAAATTGTCAGAATAAATATTCAGATAAATTGTCAGAAGTGCTATGAAATATGTACGGTGTGAATCAAGAGAAAAGCGATCGGTCCACTGGGCGCTGCGCCGCGCGCCGAAAGACGCTCTCGCACTTTGCACCCGATTTTTTCACGATTGCTTTCACTTTGCCTTCTGACACTTTGCACTTAGTTTATTCTATACGTAAACAATACAAATGCAAATTGTCAGAAGTTTTTCTTAACATGTAAAGGGCATAGGGGTATAAGCATGGTAAAATTGCCCCGGGCAAATATTTCATTGCCATTTCGAGGATATGTAGGTATTGATAAAAGACAATAACTCTTAAAAAATCAGACGTCTAACTCAACGGATTTTCGAGTAAATAAAAAAATACTTAAAAATAAAAAAAAAATTTTCTCGGGAACGGCTTGATCGATTTTGATAAAATTTTAATATGTTTTAGGGACATATAAAGACTTTCTTGAGACAAAGCAACAACCGTATAGAGTTTCATTATCCAGTAAAAAAAATTGTTTTTTTCCAAAAATTATTTTTTTAAGCATGATATGATTTAAGCAAAATTATGAAATTATTTTTTTTAGAAGCTTTATACTCTCTTATATAAAATATATTTTTTTCGATTGATTCGAAATGGTGCGCTATACTGAAAAATAAAAAACTATTTTTTACTATGAATTTTCCGGTTTTTGATATTTATTGGTCATTATTTTATAATAACAATCTATATATTATAGATTTGTGCGAAAAAATCCAAATTATTTTACTAAAATCGATAAAATAATTTTTAGATTACTTTATTAATTTTTAATATTAAAAAAAAAAAAACAATGACGGTTTTTTAATAATTAACTATTAATTAATTAATTAATCTATGTGTTTATTAAAATATCATCAGAAACTTTGCATTTGTCTCCATCAATACCAACAAAAATAATTACATGTCGATAAAATTAAAAATAACATAATAAAGCATATATTGCAATTGCACATTGATTTTCAGTCTTCATCACTGTTAACATATGGAAGATATTTATCAAGGATTCCAAAACCAGCTGAATATCTGAATAAACTATTTGATTACGATCAAACTAATACAGTAATCGAAGAAGACAGTGATGAAGAGTGAAAATCAATGTGCAATTGCAATATAGGCTTTATTATGTTATTTTTAATTTTATCGACATGTATTTATTTTTGTTGGTATTGATGGAGACAAATGCAAAGTTTCTGATAATATTTTAAGAAACACATAGATTAATTAATTAATTAATAGTTAATTATTAAAAAACCGTCAATGTTTGTTTTTTTAATATTAAAAATTAATAAAATAATCTAAAAATTATTTTATCGATTTTAGTAAAATAATTTGGATTTTTTTGCACAAATCTATAATATATAGATTGTTATTATAAAATAATGACCAATAAATATCAAAAACCGGAAAATTCATAGTATAAAATAGTTTTTTATTTTTCAGTACGGCGCACCATTTCGAATCAATCAAAAAAAATATATTTTATATAAGAGGGTATAAAGCTTCTAAAAAAAATAATTTCATAATTTTGCTCAAATCATATCATGCTTAAAAAAATAATTTTTGGAAAAAAACAATTTTTTTTACTGGATAATGAAATTCTATACGGTTGTTGCTCTGTCTCAAGAAAGTCTTTATATGTCCCTATAACATATTAAAATTGTATCAAAATCGATCAAGCCGTTCCCGAGAAAAAATTTTTTTTTTTTTTAGGTATTTTTTTATTTACTCGAAAATCCGTTGAGTTACACGTCTGATTTTTTAAGGGTTATTGTCTTTTATCAATACCTACTGTTACGTGCGAACAAAATTTAGTTTTAAAATAGCCAGGAATTTTAATCGATATATTGATTAGTTATCCGATTTCTCTTGGAGACAGTTCTCAGGCCGCGATTCACAAGGGATCAAATCACATTTAGTGATAAGACCTTCCTCCTTTAAAACTAAAAGACGAAGAAGTGGTAAGAAGCTCGCGCGGGGGGTTCTTGCCACTTGAGTATAAATAAGAGGAAAAAAATATCGTAGGGGACACTTGGTAGTAGTCGCTCAATTGTTCAAGTTATTACACCTGTCGGGAGATTATCGTTCTTAGACAGATTCTTAAACACTAATTTAACCAAAAGTTATAAAAGAAATCTCCCTTTTTAATAAAGGTAATTAATTTTCAAACCCATTAAATTACTTTCAAATCCTTATTCATAACTCTTAATTGTCGCTGCCAATTAGTGTGGCGATAAGATATTTCCTTCCTGATATTCTTGTCGCTGCCAAATAGCGTGGCAACAGAAATTTCCTGATTCTTGTCGCTGCCAAACAGTGTGGCAACGGGAGTTCTCCTCTCCCTAACTGTTGGTCCCAAAGAGTGGCAATAGGATTTCCTTTAACCTATATTCATGCCCAGAAAAGGGGGCAAAAAGTCCCAAGTAAAAAGGATTAAATTTCAAATTAAACAAGCCATTCAATTTAATCAAGATCCTTTTGCATTATTTCTCAAACTAAAGAAATTAGAAATTGAAATTCAAAATAATATAGTTTGCACTTTTACTCCATACAAATTAATTCCTTTGGATTTTAAAATAAATTTTCCAAATTTTAATTTTATAAACAAATCTGATCCTCGTTATAAGATATATAAAATTCGTTATCTCTTTGGACTGGACTAATCGCACAACCTGGTCCAAATCTCGGGTAAATTACTTAAATGTTTTGACCCAAAAACGGACGTATTAATTTAAATCTGACAGAACGTGACATAAATTTTGGTGACAGCGGTGGGATACTAAAGGTTGTGTGAAAAAAAACAAAGTAAACAGTGATAAAAAATGATTCGTACGCCTTCTTCTGAAACGGAAACAGCAACAGGAAGTGGAGCAGGAGAAATGGACATCAATGAGTTACGAAGGACCTTGGCTCATCAACAGCAAGTAATTCAACAATTGCAGCAATCACAGAGTTCACGACCATTAAATTCAGGAATGGCAGTCATAAATGAAGGAACTGTTGGAAATGGCGACCTATGTCCTCAGTCCGCTCTTTACCATTGTCGGTTACACACGTGTCCACTCTCTATGTAACGTTCCTTATAATAAACCTCATTATAGTTTATAACCAATATTCAATTACTTGCGATCCGCGTGCCTCAACATTGGTTATGAGCCTAGACACGGTGCGCGCTAAGTGACGCGTGCGAGAACGTAACCCAGAGAACAACAGTCGAAAAGGGAATCGCGCGAGTGGACGCCATTACGCACGCAGTGCATCGAAGTTTCGCGAATACGCTCGTAGACGCCATTATGCACGCAGTGCATCGAAGTTTCGCAAATACGCTCGTAGAATCTATTACGCGATATCACAATGGCCGGAACAAACTCAGTGCGAATCGAACCGTTGAATAAAGAGAACTTCGACACATGGAAGATTCAGATGCAAGCGCTGCTTGTGAAGACGGAGGGATGGCAATACGTTAGCGGCAAAAACACGAAACCTGCCCTCGTCGCGAACGACCCTGCTTCTGAGACAGCCGTGAGGACATGGGAAATCAACGACGAAAAAGCGAAGTCTGACATCATCCTCTCAATCAGTCCTCCCGAACTGAAACAGGTTAAAGGCCATAATACGTCGAAGGAAGTATGGGATAGGCTACACGTCATTTACCAATCGCGAGGCCCCGCGCGGACAGCGACTCTCATGAAAAATCTCATGTTACGGCGCATGGCGGAAGGCGAAGACGTCAGGGAGCATCTTTGAAACTTCTTTGACACCGTCGATAAACTCGCAGAGATGGATATCGACATCAACAAGGATCTGTTATCAGTGATGTTGTTGTACAGCCTTCCGAAATCGTTCGAAAATTTTCGATGCGCGATCGAGTCGCGTGACGAACTACCGACCGCGGACGTGTTACGTATTAAAATCACGGAAGAATACGACGCGCGAAAAGGTGACTCATCCGACAAGTCCGCGAGTGCTCTTATGATTAAAAGAGGCGCGAATAAAAAGAAACCGTCAAAGGGCGGGGAACAGTAATAAAACCTTTAAATATCGCTGTCATCGATGTCAGAAAGTGGGGCACAAGGCAAACGAGTGTCAATCGAAAACGAATCAATCCGAAAAGGAATCGGCTAAGAAAGTCGATGCCGTGAGTCTCTGTGCTGAGGTGAGACCTATCGACACGCGCGAAGAAACTGCGAATCACAAAACGGACGAAGAAGCCGCGAACATCGTAACGGAAGACGCAAATTGGTGTTTGGACAGTGGATGCACCGCCCACCTTTGTAAGGATCTGTCAAAGTTTGACTACATAAATGGAACGGCGGGACAGAAGTTGAACCTGGCCAACAGGGCATCCACACACGTCGTCGGAAAAGGACTGACGACCATCACAACCGAGACCGAAGGTCAATCGAGGAAAATAAACGTCACCGATACCTTGTATGTTCCGGACCTACGCACGAATCTTTTATCCGTCGAAAAGATTACCGACAAGGGATACACAGTGATCTTTACGAAAATGAAGGCCGATATCGTCGATGATCGCAGTGGTAGTGTCGCATTAATCGCGTGCCGCGCAAACAAATTGTATTACGTAAACGGATCCTCCCGTGAGAACAGAGCCGACGACATAACCTCCGCCGCGATTGTATCGACCGAGAACAATTTCATGATTTGGCATCGCCGCATGGGCCACCTAAATTTTCGCGATCTAATCCAGTGCGATAGAAACGGATGCGTTCGCGGGATGGACATTAAAGATCCGACCGTTCGTCCAAATTGCGATATATGTAGTCGTGGAAAGATGACGCGCCCTTCCTTTTCGCGAAGGTTGGAACGGAGTACATCACCGTTACAAATCGTTCACACGGACCTGTGTGGACCCATGCGTTCTTCGTCCAACGGTGGAGCTCTCTACTTCATAACCTTCATTGACGATTATTCGCGATGGTGCGAGATTCATTTCTTGAAGAAAAAGGACGAAGCCCTGGAAGCCTTCAAGAGATACAAGTCTTACGCCGAAAGGAAAACCGGCGCCAAACTCCAATCTCTGCAATCCGACAACGGGGGCGAGTACGTCAACAAGGCCTTTGATGATTATCTGGAGCAGCTCGGTATCAAACGGAGGCTTTTTACTCCACGTACCCCGAAGCAAAACGGAATCGCGGAAAGACGCAATCGCACCACCGTGGAAATGGCTCGCTGCATGCTTCTGGGATCGAGACTATCTACATTTTTTTGGGCCGAAGCGGTGAACACCGCGAAATATGTAAGAAATAGGTGCCCGTCCAGCGTCTTAGACGGAAAGACACCATACGAACTATGGGTCAAACGCCCTCCTAACGTCGATTACTTCAGGGAATTCGGATGCGACGCTTATGTCCTTGACAGAAAACCAGGCATCGGAAAATTTGAGCCAAGATCAAAGATCGGTACGTTCGTCGGATACTCGAACGAAAATAAAGGTTTTCGCGTATGGATCCCCGAGGAAAAGAAAGTGGTAGTCACCAGAGACATCAAGTTCGCCGAATCTCGGAAACATTCCGACAGCGACGAAGTTTCGCACAATAAATCGGACGACTTCTTCCCTTCCGAGATAGACTCGACACAATGGCCAGCTCCGCTTACCGGAACAGACGTTTACGGGAAAGCTGGTCGAAACGAGCCGGAAACAGTCACATGGGACTTCAACTCCTCCGATGGGAGATCCGATGACATCGACGAAGGCGAGGAAGAGGACGCCCCCGAGCACCCCATTGAGGACGACGTTGCAGCAGATCGGGCCCCCGAAAATGACGACACCGCCGCCATTCCAATCCGAAGAGGATCAGGAAGACCGAGGCTGATACGCACCGGGCACAGGGGGAGACCCGCAAAGCAATATCAGACCGCAAACTTCTCAGATTACCAAGAATATTACGTTTTTCAAACGGAAGTGACTACAGAATCGGCCCTGCAGGGACCCGACTCGGACGATTGGTATCGCGCCATGTCGGAAGAAGTGAAATCAATATTGAACAAGGAAACATGGTCCATCGTCAACCGTCCTTGCAACCGGAGCACCGTCGGGAGCAGATTCGTTCTGAGAAACAAATACTTCGAGGATGGTACAATCGAGCGCCGAAAGGCTCGCATCGTGGCTAAGGGGTATTCTCAGCGTCCCGGACTGGATTTTCATGCGACTTTTGCACCGGTCGCTCGGATGGGTTCGATCCGCATGATTGTCGCTCTGGCGGCTCAGCTCGACATGGAGATCCACCACGTCGATGTAACGACAGCCTACTTAAACGGTATATTACAGGAGGAAATATACATGGAACTTCCTCAGCACTTGATAAACGTGCTTGAAAGATTGAAACAAGAAGGAGATTCAGCTACACGCACCAAAGTTGCACATATGCTGGATCAGATCAAAAGGGGAGACACCGTATGCAAGTTGCATAAGGCGCTATACGGTCTCCGTCAAGCGGGCCGATGTTGGCACGAGACCTTGAATGACGCCATGGAAGCTTATGGAGCCACAAAATCATCGTCGGACCCGTGCGTTTATTACATGGGACAGGGTGAAGACATCATCTTAATCGCAACCTACGTCGACGACGTCGTAATTGCCGCAAAAGACCCGCGAAAGATAGCCGAATTAAAACGCTTTCTGAGCACGAAGTTTGAACTTAAGGATTCCGGAAAAATAAAGAGATGCTTAGGAATCGAGTTCCTACGAGACAAAAATGGAATCCACCTAAAACAATCCGCACTCACCAGGGAGATTCTTCATCGTTTTGACATGATAGATTGCAAACCGAAGAAGACACCACTCGAGCCAGGAATCAAGCTTGAGAGAGATGACCAAAAATCTGGAGAGGGATTACCTTATCGTGAACTGGTCGGATCCCTCATGTACCTGTCGGTTTGTACCCGTCCAGATATCTCTTTCGCCGTTAGCTATCTCAGCCAGTTCAATGACTACTTCGGCGAAGCTCATTGGAATGCTGCGAAGCACGTCTTGAGATACTTGAAAGGGACGGAATCAACAGGGTTAACCTTTCCAAAATGCGGTGGCTCATTGACAGCCTACGTAGATGCTGACTGGGCCAACTGCCCACTCGACAGAAGATCTTACACGGGTTTTACTTTCCAAATAGGAAAATCCATCGTGTCTTGGGAGTCACGCAAGCAACGAACCGTCGCCTTGTCATCTACGGAGGCCGAATACATGGCCCTCTGCGAGGCCGCCAAGGAGACCATTTGTCTACGTCGCTTACTCATCGAATTTGGTTTCGAGGACACGGCCAAAACGAATCTTTTCTGCGACAGCAATAGTGCTCGAATGCTCGCGGAGAATCCTGTGCATCACAATAGATCGAAACACATCGACACCAGGCATCATTTCGTTCGTGATGCTGTTCACAGAAACCTAGTAACCATAAAATACGTTCCCACGGACGAGATGGCTGCGGACGCATTGACCAAACCCTTGGCTGGTCCTAAACTCAAGAAGTGTCTCCGCACCCTGGGCGTCGAATGACATCATATCTCGGGACATCGATGGCACACAGGTCGAGGGGGAGTGTTGGAAATGGCGACCTATGATGGAGACAACGACGACCGGCGCACCCGCGCCTGATACCAGTGTACGCACGCAGCGCCCATGTATACCCCCACTTCCTTTACCTCCTCAGTCCGCTTTTTACCATTGTCGGTTACACACGTGTCCACTCTCTATGTAACGCTCCTTATAATAAACCTCATTATAGTTTATAACCAATATTCAATTACTTGCGATCCGCGTGCCTCAACAGGAACGCTAGTAATTATTTGCATTTTTCAATCAGGGATGCATTAGAAGCAATACCAAATTTTGACGGAGGAAATATTCCTTTTGTATATTTTGTCGAGGGTTGTGAAGAAGCACTCAGCATGATCACGCCGACACAAGAAATAAACTTAGTTCGTGCAGTGCGTAACAAATTAAAAGGGGACGCACATAGATCAATTCTCGGAAAAACTTTCAGTAAAATGCAAGAATTAGTGAAATTTTTGAAAACTAAATACGGGCCTAGGGAAACAGTTTATGAAGCCCAGGGACGGCTAGCTTATTTATATCAGAAAAAGGACAAAAAGGTAGTCGCGTATGCAAATCGTATCCGGGAATTAGGAAAACGAATACTTGATGCACAAAGAAGGGAATCAGGCCAAATAAGTCCAGAGTTTCGGAATTCAATTGAAAACCATTTAAAAACAAGAGTTTCTTACGCGGTTTAAATAAAGAAATTATAATATCAAAGGAAGGGACGTTCGAAGAGGTTGAGAGCCGCGCGATCGATGCTGAAAAGGAATTAGAAACAATTAAAATGATAAGAAGCGTTGTGCTTGCTGAGAACACACCCGGCGAAAAACGAGCGACAACACGACGTATAGAAGCTGAAATTGTAACTTGTCAATTTTGTCATAAGAAAGGCCATACAGCAGATCGGTGCTGGCAAATCAATAAATTTCAGGGAAATAACAAGAATGGAAATCAAAATACATCTGGCTATCCGCAGAGTAATGTTAATAGTAATAACAATAATAATCAAAAACAACCAATGACTTCAGGCACACAACAATTTCCAAATAAACAAAATTTAAATACAACAGTAATTTGCAGGTATTGTAAAAAATCCGGGCATACGTTGGAAAAATGTCGTAGGCGTATATATAATAATAATCTCCGCCAAAATTCACAAAATCAGGGAAACGAACAGATTCCCGTGAGGACAGGGGCGACCCCGGGAAATACCAAAATTCGTCCCACACGAGTAGTATCGGGGGAACCAGAATCAGATATCGAAGAGTAAATATTGCTGACGTTGAGGATGTACCATCAGTAAAATTAAACAGTTCAAATTTTACAGGGAATTTAACATTTTTAATGGACAGTGGATCGGGGCCAAATATAATTAAAAAGAATTTTATTACACCCGAAACCATAGTGGACAGAAATGAAATTCGGAAACTTAGTGGAATTACAACGCATCATGTGACCACCTTAGGGCTGGCACAAATAGATATCTTAGGATGTCCAGTTGTAATTCATTTAGTCGAGGATAATTTTTCGATACCACAAAATGGGATCTTGGGTTCAGATTTCTTTAAACAATTTCAAGTAAAAGTTAATTATGAGGAAAATCAATTGGAATGGAATGGTACTTATATTCCCTTTAAAGAAAAAGAAGAAACTTTCATAATTCCTCCGAGATGTATTTCGCAAATGCATATAAGAGTCGCAAATCCAGAACTAGAGGAAGGATATGTACCGCGATTAAACGTGACAAAGGGCATTTACCTAGGAGATGCTTTAGTTACGGTAAAAGACGACAGGGCATATCTGCAAGTAATAAATACAAATGATGAAGAAGAAAAAATATATGTACCCACGATCAAAATATATGACTTCGAAACTTCAAATTCAAACTTGAACTGCTTAGGTAGTTCCATTCATAATTCTACTTCAAATTCAAATTCGGACTGCTTAGGTAGTTCCACTCATGATTCTACTTCAAATCCAAACTCGGACTGCTTAGGTAGTTCCATTCATAATTCAAATTCAAATCCAAACTCGGACTGCTTAGGTAACTCCATTCATAATTCAAATTCAAATGATTCAAATACAAATAATTCAAATGATTCAAATAAAAATGATTCAAATTCAAATGATTCAAATTCAAGCTCAAATTTAAATTCGAGAACTTGTTTTTACGTGAATAAAGAAGAAAGAAAAGCAAAAATAATTGAAACATTAAGATTAGAATTTAACATTTAAATACTGAGGAACGACTACATGTTGAGGAATTAATTGAAAAAGGTTCAGATTGTTTTCACTTGCCTGGAGAGAAACTCGAACATACTAATGTTTTAAAACATCGAATTCCAACGGTAAACGAAATACCAATACACACACGACAATACAGATTTCCAGTAATCTATAAAGACGAAATAAATAAACAGGTAAATGAATTATTAGATCAGAATATAATCAAGGCGTCAAAATCTCCATATAACACGCCTGTGTGGATAGTCCTTAAGAAACCAGATTCAAAGGGGAATAAACGGTGGAGAATGGTGTTAGATTTCCGCGACCTAAATGATAAGACAGTAGGTGACGCGTATCCGCTTCCGAACATAACGGAGATATTGGATCAGCTGGGCGGCGCGAAATATTTTTCAGTGTTTGACCTTGCTTCAGGTTTTCATCAAATCAAAATGCATCCATAGCCGATAGTCATAAAACAGCATTTTCAACGCCATTTGGACATTATGTATTTGATCGAATGCTTTTTGGATTAAAGAATGCACCAGCAACCTTTCAAAGATTAATGGATTTAGTGCTTATAGGAATGCAAGGTAATGAAATTTTTGTGTATTTAGATGACATAGTATTATACTCAAGTTCACTTACGGAACATGCAATTAAATTTGAAAAATTAATTAAACGATTACGCGAAGCAAATTTAAAGCTACAACCAGATAAATGCAAATTTTTGAGAAAAGAAGTTACTTATTTAGGACATATAATAGGGGAAAGCGGAGTCCGTCCAGACCCTAAAAAGATAGAAGCAGTACAAAATTTTCCAATTCCAAAGAGTGCCAAAAACATAAAACAATTTCTTGGATTGGCTGGATATATACTATCGTAGATTTATTCAAGGATTTTCAAAAATAGCAAAACCATTAACTAATTTATTAAAAAAGGACATTGATTTTAAATGGGGGGACAAGGAGCAAGAAAGCTTTGATATATTGAGAAATGCATTATGTCATGAACCAATATTGCAATATCCTGATTTTACTAAATCTTTTTTTTTAACAACTGATGCATCTGGAACTGCAATTGGTGCAATTTTAAGTCAAGGACAAATAGGGAAAGATCAACCAATAAGTTACGCTTCAAGAGTATTAAATGAAGCTGAGAAAAATTATTCTACAATTGAAAAAGAATTATTAGCAATAGTTTACGCCGTGCAACATTTTAGGCCTTATCTTTATGTAAAAAATTTAAATTAATAACCGATCATAAACCATTAACCTGGCTTCATAAATTGAAAGATCCCACTTCACGATTAGCGAGATGGAGAATTAAATTAACTGAATATGATTATGAAATAATTTATAAACCGGGAAAAATAAATGCTAATGCTGATACAGTGACAAATATATTTCCAATACATCCTTCATTTGATGAAATTGAAGAGTGCCCAGAAGATGATGAAGCAAGACAAAGAAATGCTAATCCTAAACCTTTGCCAGTTTCGCCAAGAAGGGGAATGATGATGGAGGAATCAGAGCCGGTAGTTAGTAATGCAGAAAAATCAGAAGGAGAAAGCATACCCTTCACTAAGAAGGAATTAGAAGAACCTAAGTTTATCGAACACATAGTCCATGCAGAAATACACAATAATCCAATAAATCAAATCAATAATAATGAATCTTTAGAAATACATAATAATTCAATAGATCAGATAAATATTAATGAATCATTAGAAATTCAAAACAATCCAATAAATCAAATAAATAATAATGAATCTTTAGAAACATACAATAATTTAATAGATCAGATAAATATTAATGAATCTACACCTTTAAAATCATCAAACTTATAAATAACACTCAGAACGAAATATTCGAGATAGAAACATCCTTGGAAAACATTAACAATGATGACATGAATTCTTTACAATAGGAGGGTATCGGCCAATAACGAGCAAAGACAAATTAGTTATAATTGTCGATTTTTCAAATGTATTGTCAACAATGTTGAAGGGACGTTTCGACACACCGTGCCTTCTTCAGCCTCGTGATATACATTAAAATATATACGCTTCAAACTATTTTTACAATCAAAAATTACCTTAGATATTATGACGTCGCACGAAATTTACAACTACGTATGGATTTATTAATAAGTGGGTCTCTAAGCTGTTGATAGCCTGAGTTATCTCGGTGCGCATTAGTTTGAAGATCTTCATTTTAAATCGAACAGGATCCATGATTTATTCCTCAGTGGACAATGGGAATCAATCGTGTCAGTCAGCGAAGCCAGTACGTCACAATAGGAGTCAAATATATAAAATTCGAACGCGTGTGGACTGTAATGTAATGAAGTGAATTATGTTGTTTGTCAAAAAGTAAAATAGTAATAAAAGTTAACAATTCTACATACTAATTTGTGGAAACACCGAGAGCTATTTTTAAGTATCGTACTGATTCGAATCCTCCGTGCGACTGGGTAACAAGTAACAAACGTCGTGACACAGTCAACCAACCATAACTATCGGTCTATACGCAACTAAGTCCCTATGAATTGTTACTAAGTTCGCTTAAGATACTAAAATATGACTCATCAAGTAATTCAGTATCTTTGTTGGAATTAATGCCGTTTTTTTGTTCTTTTATGTGAATCATTTCGGAAATCAGCCGTTTATGATAATTTGTCTCAAAATCCAATATTACAGGATTGTTCCAATTGAAACTATGGTTGAGATTTTGCATATGTTCCGTTATGACCGAATGCTTTGATGGATCCAATTTAAAGTTGGTTTTGTGTTCATTAATTCTTGTTTTTAATTGCCTTTTGGTTTGCCCCACATAAGAGGCATCACAATTGTTACAATTAATTTTGTAGATGACATTATTATTCACGCACAGTTCAGAAACATCTTTATGTGTTCTTATAAATTTGTTTAATTTGTTCAGCAATCTGTAACCAATTACATGTTCGTTTTTATTTAAAAAACGAGCTACTTTATCTGAGATATTATTGATAAATGGTATAACAATAGTTTTTCTTCCATCAATGTCATCCGAATCAATTGTATCAATTTTATTTCTATTCATATTAAGTTTGCCGTTGAACAATTTATTCAATCTTATATTAATTCGTTTGAAAATTAAATTTAAGGGATAACCATTGGCAATTAACAATTCAATAACATACTTAATGTTCTTAGACTGGAACGTAGGATGAGATAAAAGTATGGCTCTATCAACTAAACCGTATATCGTGCCGATTTTATGGCATTCTGGATGGTTCGAATAATAGGATAAGTATCTACCTGAGAATGTATCCTTGTGATACCAGTCTATGAAAATAGTGTTATCAATCACATGTAGTTGTAAATCCAAAAAGCTTAACTTACGATCTTTTTCAAATTCGATGGTAAACCTAAGTCTTTCGTGGTAATTATTAAATTTGTTTAAAACGTAATGTGCTTTGTCGCGTGGAACAGGCAAAATTATGTCATCAACGTACCGGAAATAAAACAGCAATTCAAAATTCCGGTACGTTGATGACATAATTTTGCCTGTTCCACGCGACAAAAAACATTACGTTTTAAACAAATTTAATAATTACCACGAAAGACTTAGGTTTACCATCGAATTTGAAAAAGATCGTAAGTTAAGCTTTTTGGATTTACAACTACATGTGATTGATAACACTATTTTCATAGACTGGTATCACAAGGATACATTCTCAGGTAGATACTTATCCTATTATTCGAACCATCCAGAATGCCATAAAATCGGCACGATATACGGTTTAGTTGATAGAGCCATACTTTTATCTCATCCTACGTTCCAGTCTAAGAACATTAAGTATGTTATTGAATTGTTAATTGCCAATGGTTATCCCTTAAATTTAATTTTCAAACGAATTAATATAAGATTGAATAAATTGTTCAACGGCAAACTTAATATGAATAGAAATAAAATTGATACAATTGATTCGGATGACATTGATGGAAGAAAAACTATTGTTATACCATTTATCAATAATATCTCAGATAAAGTAGCTCGTTTTTTAAATAAAAACGAACATGTAATTGGTTACAGATTGCTGAACAAATTAAACAAATTTATAAGAACACATAAAGATGTTTCTGAACTGTGCGTGAATAATAATGTCATCTACAAAATTAATTGTAACAATTGTGATGCCTCTTATGTGGGGCAAACCAAAAGGCAATTAAAAACAAGAATTAATGAACACAAAACCAACTTTAAATTGGATCCATCAAAGCATTCGGTCATAACGGAACATATGCAAAATCTCAACCATAGTTTCAATTGGAACAATCCTGTAATATTGGATTTTGAGACAAATTATCATAAACGGCTGATTTCCGAAATGATTCACATAAAAGAACAAAAAAACGGCATTAATTCCAACAAAGATACTGAATTACTTGATGAGTCATATTTTAGTATCTTAAGCGAACTTAGTAACAATTCATAGGGACTTAGTTGCGTATAGACCGATAGTTATGGTTGGTTGACTGTGTCACGACGTTTGTTACTTGTTACCCAGTCGCACGGAGGATTCGAATCAGTACGATACTTAAAAATAGCTCTCGGTGTTTCCACAAATTAGTATGTAGAATTGTTAACTTTTATTACTATTTTACTTTTTGACAAACAACATAATTCACTTCATTACATTACAGTCCACACGCGTTCGAATTTTATATATTTGACTCCTATTGTGACGTACTGGCTTCGCTGACTGACACGATTGATTCCCATTGTCCACTGAGGAATAAATCATGGATCCTGTTCGATTTAAAATGAAGATCTTCAAACTAATGCGCACCGAGATAACTCAGGCTATCAACAGCTTAGAGACCCACTTATTAATAAATCCATACGTAGTTGTAAATTTCGTGCGACGTCATAATATCTAAGGTAATTTTTGATTGTAAAAATAGTTTGAAGCGTATATATTTTAATGTATATCACGAGGCTGAAGAAGGCACGGTGTGTCGAAACGTCCCTTCAACATTGTTGACAATACATTTGAAAAATCGACAATTATAACTAATTTGTCTTTGCTCGTTATTGGCCGATACCCTCCTATTGTTTATATACACGAGCTTGTTTTGTTATTTTTATGAATTCTTTAATTAGCAATAATGAAAATATAAATACTTTAAATTCACAAATAACTATACTATCTAATCTTTTAGAAATACTAAATAATTTAACAGGGGAATATGAAAATTATGAGAATTATCAAAATAAGCCTACGCATGTAAATCATTGCGAGGACCACACGAAAATTGCAGAGGAAAGAACCAACGACGACAACTCGAAAGACGACCAGGAAGATCAAGTTACTGACAATAGCGACTCCGAGGAAAAAGAAGAGGTAGAACGAGGTGAAGAAGAGCGAGACAGCGACAGTGAGGAAGATATAGACACAACATTCAACAAACTTACGAATACAGACGAGACCTTAGACAGAACCGAAAAACAAATAATAACGCGAGGACAGAAACACAGTATAATAAGTAGTCGTGATCAAATATTTATGAGAAGAAAAAATTATTTATATTTCCTAACTGCAAATGGTAAACCTTGTGACGAAGGATCGAAACAACATCAAAATCAAAATTTAATACCAAAGATTAAACAAAGTAAATCAGGAAACATTGAAATCATTAGAAGGGGAAATAAAATTTATTTAATTTTGGTTTGTAAAGAAGATGTTAAAGAAAAGATGAGAAGAGAAACATTAATTGAACTTACATTTAAATTACGAGAAGTAGTAAAAGAAAATTCAATTAAAATAATAAATGTTGCAAAAACAAAAGAAATAGATAATATTCAATGAGAAGAAATTTTAAATCAAATTCGAAAAACATTGCTTGGAATTTCAATCAAATTAATAATATGCCATGGGTTAGTAATAATACCGGAAATTCAAAAAAGAAAAGATATTATTGAAGAAGCTCATTCATCAAAAATCGGGGGACATAAAGGAATAACCAAAACTTATAATCGAATCAGGCAAAATTTTTTTTGGGGAAACATTAAAGCTGACATTCAAAATTATATTAGTCAATGTTTGCAATGTCAAATTAAAAAATTAGTTAGAGTTAAAACTAAACAACCCATGTTAATCACTGACACACCATTTTCGTCATTCGAAAAAATATCAATGGATATAGTCGGACCATTACCCGAAACCACAAAGAGAAATTTTTATATCCTAACAATCCAAGATCATCTCACAAAATTTTCTCTAGCTATGTCTCTAAAATCAATAACTGCCGTTCAAGTAGCTGATGCGTTATTGAAATATTTTATTTGCATTTTCGGAGCACCTAAAATAATTTTGACTGATCAAGGCACAAATTTTATGAGTAATTTAATGAAAAGATTTACTAAACAATTCAAAATTAAACAATATAGAACAACTGCCTTTTATCCACAAGCAAATGGAGCTTTGGAAAGGTCACATTTAATATTAGTTGAATATTTAAAACAATATGTGAATAAATTTACAGAATGGGATGATTTACTAGAATATGCTACTTTTTCATATAATACAAGCACTCATGAATCTACTGGATATACTCCATATGAGTTGGTATTTGGAAAAACAGCCAGACAACCATCCAGTGAAATTGTTAATGACATTGGAAAAGAAAAGACATATGACGATTATTTATATCAATTAATGAACATTCATAACATTAATGAACATTCATGATTTACAAGAATTGGCACGAGAATGCTTGATTGCATCAAAATTAAAATCAAAATATTATTACGATAAAAAGATTAATCCACAAACCTTTCAAATAAATGATCAAGTTTTCCTTTTAAATGAACCAAAGAAAGGTAAATTAGGAGACCAATATTCTGGTCCACATATAATTACAGATATTTTACCTAATGGAAATATTAAACTCCTTTTCAAGGGAAAGTCAAAGATTGTTCATTCAAATAAAATCAGAAAAGTAAAATCTAAATAAGATTAAAGGTGTACCGCGCAACATTTTTAATCTTATAAAATTAATAAACCTTTTTTTTCTTAAATTGTAATTAATACAGCTGAAGAAGAAGACTCCGAAGAAGATGATAATCACAATAATCACCCTACTTCTCAACTTCCAACCAATACATGGAATCATCGGGTACGACTGCGGGACATCAAACTTCAACGTGACGACTATCTCATTATTGGAAATAGAAGAATGCAACATACCGTTAATCGAACCACATGTAGCGGAAACTAATATTCAATTATTACAACTTGCAAAATTTGACACAATCTACGTAATTCAATGTAAAATTTCGATTTCAAGAACAATTTATTACTGCGGAATGCACTCACATATAGCGACTGTAACTAATGCACAAGCAGAATATATTATTGATACGACGGTTGACCAATGTAAAAATATGCATAAAACCGGAATACTTATTATAAATGTTAATAATGTAATCAACGGGTTAAAAGTAAATCAAACAACATCGCGACCAATCACTTTTGCAGAATCAGTAACAACAGACGGACAATGTTTCGGAACACAATATTCAGATCCCTATGGGACATGGCAAAATGTAGTTGTGCAAGGAATAATAACTATTAGTTTAAATTCACATCCAGCAATAACTAATATAGAAACGAATCAGATACATTTAAAAACAGGAACAACCTGTCAATATTCAGATGGAAATTGTATAGACATCGAAGGAAAATATACTTTTTGGGAAACAATACCCAATGATTATTGTAAATTCAATCATTATGATATTTTATATGAAGGCAAAGCTAATAAAATGGTTAGTGATGTAAATAAAAATTTGCAAATAATTTATTCCTTGTCAACTAAAGACGTCACTTTTGCGTTAACACAAACGGGGGAAGAACTTCTTTGTGGATACACATTAATTAAAATAGAGCATCCAAAACTTGTAATTCTAGAAATTAAAAAAGGAGAATCTTTTGCGCATAAGCGCCAAATATCAGTAGAAAATCTAGACATTTTTGCTTACATAAATTCAAAATTTATTTATGTGGAAAGACATATACGCACACAGATGAACCGTTTATACACAGACATATTAACACGACACTGTAATTTGGAACGACAAGTAATGAAGAACGCACTGACCCTAGCAGTCCATGCTCCAGACGATTTTGCATATCAAATTATGAAAGGACCCGGATATATGGCAGTGATCTCTGGAGAAGCTGTACATATAATTAAATGCACTCCAGTGGACGTTAAATATCGACACACGCAAGAATGTTATCAGCAGTTACCAGTATTTAAAGGAAACGAAACATATTTCTTAGCGCCGAGGACTCACATCTTGTTTAAAACAGGAACACAGACTACATGCAGCCGTATAATACCAACAATGTATCTTTTAAATGACGGATGGTATCGAATAACACCGATTTTGGAATACAGTAAATCACCAGCGATAATAAAACCGAACAGTAAACCTACGTGGCAATATAAAGATCCTGGACCTTTGGCAGCAAGCTGGCGGCATTTATACTAATAATGAACTTGAAAATTTAAGAGAACAAATTATGTTCCCAGCAGAAAGAAATGGAATTTTAAACACTATGGCGCGCGGTGTAAAGGGAGAACCAGTACAAACACAAGGAATATCACTCTCTCACCTTCTGGATGAAAATTCATTGGAAAAAATAACGGAAAACGCTTGGAAGAAAATTTGGGGAACGTTTTTATCTATTGGCAATGCAAGTGCAGGAGTAATTGGACTATATTTCTGCATACGAACAATAAAATTAATAATGGATACCGTCATACACGGCTATATGCACTTCATACCATTTATGGATGGTCAATATATTTAATTGGAGCACTTTGGGACTCAGTAACAAATTTGCTGTTACATTTAGCAAGAGGAACAACACAGGAAGGAAAAGATCAAGCATCTCCGAAGCAGGAGTTACCAGAAACAACATTAACACAAGTAATAACAGAAAATGAAAACTCGGAAACGAATACATTACATTCACAACAACATACAAGCAATATTACTTGCTCTATTCCTGAGATTGAAATTAAAGATAATAAGAATAAAACAATTATCCACAATGAAATTCAAAACCTATATCCGCGATTATAAAAATAATAAACTCTAAATTCTTTAAAAAATCAACAATAGGTATTAAGGTTTCGGTTTACAAGAATCGGTTTACACTATAGATAAGAAGGCTGCCCGAGGGACAGCTCGTAAATGTAAGTCAGTCCAAATTCAGACACGGCTTAAGCTATATCAAAGAAAGTACAAATTATAAGTCAGTGAAAGAATAAAGGTAATAAAATAAAACTTTGTTAATAATTTTTTTTTTCTTTAAATTTAGTAAAAAAACAAATAATAGTAATTTAAAATAATCAGCAGACAATGAAAGGACCAAAGATAGATAACAGAAGCGAGGAGGAGAAGAACGAATACTACGGACCAATTGACGGAGTCCGACCAGTGGACTACAGTGAAGGAACATATAAAATATTTATGAGATGCAAGTGCATAAAAACTGAAAATAACAATGAGATCTGTTATGTCGAGCGAAATCATCCGAGAAGGAGACTGTGCGAAGAATGTTATAATCGAGAGTTTCAACCTGCGAATTTCCAAGAAGAGACGGGATGGCACTCGATTTGCTCACCCCTGCATAGAATTGATATTAACAAAAAGGTTAATTGTTACTTTTGCAACAAGGAATTAATGTGGTTAAGGCCGTCTCATCAATGCCGAGACTGTCTTGAAGAATTTGTCAGAAACAAAACAGAATTCGAAATTAAAGAATTTCAGCTAAAAAATTTCGAAAGAAAAGTAATTAAAATATATTGGGGGAAAAAAAAGAGAGAGAGAGTAGTATATGATATAAATATCAATTTCAAATATTATATGTTTAATATTCAATTCTAAACATTATATATATTCGATATTATATATATTATATATATTATATTATATTATATTATATTATATTATATTATATTATATTATATTATATTATATTATTATATATTATATTATTATATTATATATATTATTACATATTATTATACATTACTACATTATACTATTTTTTATTATGATCAATATTCAATTTCAAACATTATATTCAATATTATATTATATTATTATATTATATTACGTTATTATATATATATATATATATATATATATATACATTATAAATTTATAAACGCTTACACATTTATTATACATTTTATGTGTATTCCTTTATAAAAACATTAAAAAAAAACTTATAAAACAAAATTTATTTATATAATGAGTAATTTTTTTTTTTGGTCCAATTTTTCTTTTCTTATTAATAATTCATACGCGGTAACAAACGTACCACGTATGACTTAAGGGGGAAGGTGTTACGTGCGAACAAAATTTAGTTTTAAAATAGCCAGGAATTTTAATCGATATATTGATTAGTTATCCGATTTCTCTTGGAGACAGTTCTCAGGCCGCGGTTCACAAGGGATCAAATTATATTTAGTGATAAGACCTTCCTCCTCCTTCAAAACTAAAAGACGAAGAAGTGGTAAGAAGCTCGCGCGGGGGGTTCTTGCCACTTGAGTATAAATAAGAGGAATAAAATATTGTAGGGGACACTTGGTAGTAGTCGCTCAATTGTTCAAGTTATTACACCTGTCGGGAGATTATATCGTTCTTAGACAGATTCTTAAACACTAATTTAACCAAAAGTTGTAAAAGAAATCTCCCTTTTTAATAAAAGTAATTAATTTTCAAACCCATTAAATTACTTTCAAATCCTTATTCATAACTCTTAATTGTCGCTGCCAATTAATGTGGCGATAAGATATTCCCTTCCTGATATTCTTGTCGCTGCCAAAACGTGTGGCAACAGGATAATCCTTTCCTGATATTCTTGTCGCTGCCAAATAGCGTGGCAACAGAAATTTCCTGATTCTTGTCGCTGCCAAACAGTGTGGCAACGGGAGTTCTCCTCTCCTTAACTGTTGGTCCCAAAAAGTGCCAATAGGATTTCCTTTAACCTATATTCATGCCCAGAAAAGGGGGCAAAAGATCCCAAGTAAAAAGGATTAAATTTCAAATTAAACAAGTTATTCAATTTAATCAAGATCCTTTTTCATTATTTCTCAAATTAAAGAAACTAGAAATTGAAATTCAAAATAATAAAGTTTGCACTTTTACTCCATACAAATTAATTCCTTTGGATTTTAAAATAGATTTTCCAAATTTTAATTTTATAAACAAATCTGATCCTCGTTATAAGATATATAAAATTCGTTATTTCTTCGGACTGGACTAATCGCACAACCTGGTCCAAATCCCGGGTAAATTACTTAAATATTATGACCCAAAAACGGACGTATTAATTTAAATCTGACAGAACGTGATACTACATATCCTCGAAGTGGCAATTAAATATTCGCCCGGGGCAATTTCACCATGCTTATACCCCTATGCCCTTTGTTTCTTAAATTGTATCTAGGTTAAAAAAGTTATCTGTATTAATTTCATTTATATTATTAAATATTATAATTATACACTGTGTTCAAAGTTGTAAAAACTAATATCCCTTCTGCCACTCCACGCCAAACTTGCATTCTGATCTTATTCTGTTTATAGTCGAGTAAAGCTTGCTCCTGTCGGTAAACAGATAGGCAACACAGCATACTGATGTGTATGTTGCAGAATCAAAAAAGGTAAAAAAAGACGCCAAGTACACGCAATGTATTTTGTAAATTCAAAAATCCAACCTAAGTGGCAGCTTTATTTCTCTTTCACAAAATTATGTTATTTAACTCAACTCAAGTGATATGTATTTCAAAAAAAGATGTGAAATCTTTAAATTAAATTGCGCCAATTGCAAAGAGAATATGTATATTGCTTCAAAAAATAATTGTTGTGCAACTACTTTTAAAAAATAAAACCCAAGTGGTATCTTTGTGTTCTTATTCAATAAGGGTCTTCCTATTCCAACCCAAGTGGCTTCTTAATTTTTCTTAACAATTGCTTCCTCATAGAGGAAGCTTTGTTTTCGTGAATTCCGTATATGAACTTTCAGTTGCGTATAAAGTTGGGTCTAGTCAACTAAATTTAAATTAATTATATATGAAATAGGGGTAAAAAAACCAACAAAGAGATTGGTTTTTGAGTTTTTTCTGCCAATATGTTCAGATTGTTGTAAAACGTCGAAATATCGTCTAAAAAAACCCGTCCGTATGTATGTATGTGCACATTTGATGTTGTGGTTGCTCTAACTTCCGCAAATATTGAGATATCGAGCTGTTTTTTTTTTAATTGATAGAGTATCATTCAAGGAAGGTTGGTATTGAATTTGGAAATGATCGGTAAAGGGGTTCTTTTTTAAAAAAATTTTGAATTTTTTTTCGAAATGTCTGTGGTTGCTCTAACTTCCGTAAATATTGAGATATTGGGCTGTTTTTTTTTTTTAATCGATAGAGTATCATTCAAGAAAAGTTGGAATTGAATTAGGCGATGATCGGTAAAAGGGTTCATTTTTAAAAAAATTTTTGAATTTTTTAAGAAATGTTCGTGGTTGCTCTAACTTCCGTAAATATTGAGATATCGGGCTGTTTTTTTTAAATCAATAGAGTATCATTCAAGGAAGGTTGGTATTGAATTAGGCGATGATCGGTAAAGGGGTTCTTTTTTAAAAAAATTTTGAATTAAAAAAAAAATGTTTGTGGTTGCTCTAACCTCTGTAAATATTGAGATATCGGGCTGTTTTTTTTTTTTTTAATCGATAGAGTATCATTTAAGGAAGGTTGGTATTGAATTAGGCGATGATCGGCAAATTAAAAATGTCTGTGGTTGCAAATAGAATACTTCGCTCACAAAATTTATTTTTATAATAATAACAGATATTAGTATAACAGATATTAGTTGCAATAAAGTTTATCACAATAAAAACAAGTGTGCAAGTAGAAACTTGCACATTGCTTCCTCATAGTTTTGAAGTGTGTAAGTAGAAACTTGCACATTGTTTTCTCATAGTTTTTAGGTGTGCAAGTAGAAACCTGCACATTGTTTTCTTATAGTTTTTAAGTGTCTAAGTAGAAACCTCCATATTGCTTCCTTATAGTATTTAAGTGTGCAAGTAGAAGCCTTCGCTCATAAAGCTTCCTATATGAGGAAGCCAAAACAATAAAATACTAATAATTATACATCGAATAAAATACAGGTTTCGTTATAGAGAAGCTTAGTGAGCGAAGACTTCTACTTGCACACTTAAAAACTATAAGGAAGCAATATGGAGGTTTCTACTTGGACACTTAAAAACTATAAGGAAGCAATGTGCAGGTTTCTACTTGCACACCTAAAAACTATGAGAAAACAATGTGCAAATTTCTACTTACACATTTCAAAACTATGAGGAAGCAATGTGCAAGTGTTTCTACTTGCACACTTGTTTTTAATATTATAAAGAATTATTTTAATCACAATTAAAAAATTAAAGAACCCATACAGCACATGTAGATACTGAGAACGTTCGAAGAATATCGCATTTTGTGAAAGAGAAATAAAGCTACCACTTAGGTTGGATTTTTGAATTTACAAAATACATTGCGTGTACTTAACGCCTTTTTTTTACTTTTTTTGAAAAAAGTAATTTTGTACTAATATCACGGATTTTGTAGTGTTAAGCAGAAATCGGCAAAGAAATTTTCATTTGTTATTTTTTAATTATTCACAAATTTAGAAATAACAACAAATTAAATTTTTATTGAATTAGCAAATTAGTAATTAATCACAAAAAATTACTATTTACGTAAAAATTAATAATATTTAGGTAAAAGTGAATTATAGATTACTTAAAGAATTCGTAATTTGTCAGAGAAAAATTTTTAGTTCGTGAAAGTTAGTATTTAGATTAAAATAAATTAATTTTTTTGCAAATTGGTATAAATAGTAATTAGTAGAAATAAATTATTTATTATTAAAATAATTAATAGTTCTTCAAAAATAAATTACTATTTATTTGAAAATTAATAAATAATTAGTGGAAAATAATTATTAATTTTTTCAATAATAAATAAATCTCTGGTCTCTGGTAAATTACTTATATTTTAAAAATTATTAATGTGTTGAATATAAATATATTAATGAGGGATGTTCCAGGTTCGAATCCTGGTTGAGGTAATATTTTTCGCAATGAATTCTTTACAGTTTTTACATAATTAAATCAAGTCGATTTAATTCCGGGGGAGGAAAGGGTTTTAATTCCAACAATAACTGTGTTTCAAGTCCGACAAATAATCGGCGCTCAGTAAAATAAGTTGGAAAAATGTATGTATACATATATGTACTATATATATATATATATATATATATATATATATATATATATATATATATATATATATACATATGAAAATTAATATAAAGCTGTCAAAGATCTAAGCTAGGACCGTAGGACTTTTGATTTTTGATTGTATATCATAACGGTCCTGTGTGTGTGTGTTTCTCTTATTATTATAAATAATTTAATTATTGCGGTTAAGGGGATCTGCAGTGACAGGCGAACTTCCTCGTTGTCAATAATGTCAACCTTTCTAATTTTGTTTTCCCTATATTTGTCTGTCTTTGTCTAACGAAATGACATCTGTCTTTGTTCGATTGCTCGCCATCTCTCGCAAGATCCGGCAACTACTGTGGCTGCTCGTCTTGTCATCCTGCATCCGTATTTGCATTACCAAAATAATTTTTAGATGGATCTTTTTTGTACGCATTGAATCTTACACGATATTATTCCTACATATTTTCCTAAGGGAGGATGATAAACATTATGTACGTATATATAAACTGCAGAATTTTTGTTTTAAGCAAATATTGTCGTCAGGTGACAGCTGTGTATGTGCCCAAATAAGTAACATTTTTAATTTTTTGATGTTTTTGATATAAAATTGCGTTTGGCACCCTAGATTTTTGTGCGAACTTTAATTCTGTAAAAGATTTTTGCAATTTTATAAAGCCAATTAAAAGATTCATCTAAAAACAATAATGTCGGTAAATCATACGGCTGCAGGATCCCCTTAAATGTGGTTTAAAAAAGGTAATTATGAAGGAGAGGGGCTTCCTCACTGATTTGGCTAAAACTTCACAATTTTGTGTATTTTAGTGCGTAAAACATGAATCTATAAGTTAAAATTGCCGCTCTTAATTAGGAAAAAAGTTATTAAGTATTAAAGTTGATAGCTGCATGGTTAGAATGTCTGTCATACCAACATGATGTAGACGCACATACGATCATGCAACGTAAAAGTGCATGAAATTATAGTAATAAATACAGTATAACGGCAACCTGTCCTATAATAGACTGGCGCCTTTAATTATGTGCTATTATTTGACTTTGTATTTATTATACTTTGTATTTATATAGACTTTTTAAAATACACCAATTATTTTCTGTTTTAAAAAAAGTATAAACTTTATTTCTATCATCTTTTTTAACTTATAGTTAAAAAAAATAATAAAAATAGAGTTTGTTTTTTTTAAAGCAGAAAATAATTGGTATATTAAGAGTCTATATAAACAAAGTCAAATAATAGCACACAATTAAAGTAAGGCGCCAGACTATTATGAGAAGTTGCTGTTATTGTAATTTTATGCACTTTTACGTCACTACGCATGATCATGTATGTCTACATCATGTCGGTATAACAGACATCCTAACCACGCAACAGTCAATTTCAGTATTTAATAAATTTTTCCTAAAAGTGAGAGCGACAGTTTAACTTATAGATTTATGTTTTACGCACCAAAATACACAAAATTGTGAAGTTTCAGTCAAATCGGTAAGGAAGTCCCTCTTCTTCATAATTACCTTAAAAAATAATTATGTTAATGTTATATATAATATTCCCAAACGATAATTTAATTACAATTATATTGTATAATCTTACCTTGTTAAAAATTTCATTACCAAAGAGTTCGCCATACTCCAAAGTGAAGTCTCAGTGTGTAACAGAATTCAAGAAGTTAGTATCTATAAATAGAGAGAATCGTGTATGCACTCAATCACGAGAAAATTCATTCTCTGCCAGTCTTCAGATATCTGCAAAAAAAATCCTCTGATGACTGACAATAAATATAAAAATTCGAGGTAAAGTTTGCATTAAAAATATAAACTGGTTTGTCCACCATTTCCAAAAACTTTGTTATTACTACTTGGCGCTGTTAGACCTCGAAATTTTAAATAAATAAGGACAACAGTAAATAAAAATAATTCAGAGAAAAATGCGATGGGAGTAATATTAAATGATTATCAGCGTGGATGTGGGAGTGAATGATATGTATGGCATGCCGTTTTACTTTTTAATAGCATAAATAAAATTATACTCAATATAAAAGTTTCAAAAAATAATTGTCTTCAGAAAAATTGCGATTCTTAATAATGAATTAAAATTATGTCTAGACATAATAAAAATTGACGAATTAAAATTATGTCTAGACATAATAAAAATGAATTAAAATTTTGTGTACACATAATTTTAATTCAGCCAATTTTTATTATGTCTAGACATAATTTTAATTCTGCCGCTAGGGAATTTTTAAGTCCATTCTTATGAATCAAGCTTGAATTCGATGTCTAGGTATCCCAGGTTGCCGATGACGAGGTCCAGATAGTGCGCTTCATAGTTTTCGGTATCCAGGTGTTATCGTACGTTGAATTCGATGTCTACGTGTCCCAGGTTGCCGATGACGAGGTCCAGATAGCGCGCTCCGTAGTTTTCGGTGTCTAGGTGTATTGATACCTTGAATTCGATGTCCACGTGTCCCAGGTTGCCGATGACGACGTCCAGATAGCGCGCTCCGTAGTTTTCGGTGTCTAGGTGTATTGATACCTTGAATTCGATGTCCACGTGTCCCAGGTTGCCGATGACGAGGTCCACATAGTGCGCTCCGTAGTTTTCGGTGTCTACGTGTATTAATACCTTGAATTCGATGTCCACGTGTCCCAGGTTGCCGATGACAAGGTCCACATAGTGCGCTCCGTAGTTTTCGGTGTCTACGTGTATTAATACCTTGAATTCGATGTCCACGTGTCCCAGGTTGCCGATGACGAGGTCCAGATAGCGCGCTCCGTAGTTTTCGGTGTCTACGTGTATTAATACCTTGAATTCGATGTCCACGTGTCCCAGGTTGTCGATGACGAGGTCCAGATAGCGCGCTCCATAGTTTTCGGTGTCTAGGTGTATTGATACCTTGAATTCGATGTCCACGTGTCCCAGGTTGCCGATGACGAGGTCCAGATAGCGCGCTCCGTAGTTTTTGGTGTCTAGGTGTATTGATACCTTGAATTCGATGTCCACGTGTCCCAGGTTGCCGATGACGAGGTCCACATAGTGCGCTCCGTAGTTTTCGGTGTCTAGGTGTTAATTCGACATGTTGGCCGGTCGAAATTACGAATTCGTTTTTCCCAAATTTTAGCCAAAATAATTAACAAACCTCATTAAAATTAGACATCAAATTCAACGTATTATTACACTTGGACACCGAAAACTACGGAGCGCGCTATCTGGACCTCGTCATCGGCAACCTGGGACACGTGGACATCGAATTCAAGGTATTAATACACGTAGACACCGAAAACTACAGAGCGCGCTATCTGGACCTCATCATCGGCAACCTGGGACACGTGGACATCGAATTCAAGGTATCAATACACCTAGACACCGAAAACTACGGAGCGCGCTATTTGGACCTCGTCATCGGCAACCTGGGACACGTGGACATCGAATTCAAGGTATCAATACACCTAGACACCGAAAACTACGGAGCGCGCTATCTGGACCTCGTCATCGGCAACCTGGGACACGTGGACATCGAATTCAAGGTATCAATACACCTAGACACCGAAAACTACGGAGCGCGCTATCTGGACCTCGTCATCGGCAACCTGGGACACGTGGACATCGAATTCAAGGTATCAATACACCTAGAGACCGAAAACTACGGAGCGCGCTATCTGGACCTCGTCATCGGCAACCTGGGACACGTGGACATCGAATTCAAGGTATCAATACACCTAGACACCGAAAACTACGGAGCGCGCTATCTGGACCTCGTCATCGGCAACCTGGGACACGTGGACATCGAATTCAAGGTATCAATACACCTAGACACCGAAAACTACGGAGCGCGCTATCTGGACCTCGTCATCGGCAACCTGGGACACGTGGACATCGAATTCAAGGTATCAATACACCTAGACACCGAAAACTACGGAGCGCGCTATCTGGACCTCGTCATCGGCAACCTGGGACACGTGGACATCGAATTCAAGGTATCAATACACCTAGACACCGAAAACTACGGAGCGCGCTATCTGGACCTCGTCATCGGCAACCTGGGACACGTAGACATCGAATTCAACGTACGATAACACCTGGATACCGAAAACTATGAAGCGCACTATCTGGACTTCGTCATCGGCAACCTGGGATACCTAGACATCGAATTCAAGCTTGATTCATAAGAATGGACTTAAAAATTCCCTAGCGGCAGAATTAAAATTATGTCTAGACATAATAAAAATTGGCTGAATTAAAATTATGTGTACACATAATTTTAATTCATTTTTATTATGTCAAGACATAATTTTAATTCATTTTTATTATATGTCAAGTCATAATAAAAATGAATTAAAATTATGTGTACACATAATAAAAATTGGATGAATTAAAATTATGTCTGACATAAAAATAATTCCGCATTTTTATTATGTCAAGACATAATAAAAATGAATTAAAATTATGTGTACAGTCGTTCACGGAAAGGTTGCAACACTTTTTTTGGATGGGTTTTGGAACGCACATGTGTACACATAATTTTAATTCAGCCAATTTTTATTATGTCTAGACATAATAAAAATTGTATGAATTAAAATTATGTGTACACATAATAAAAATTGTATGAATTAAAATTATGTGTACACATAATAAAAATGCGGAATTATAATAAAAATTGGCTGAATTAAAATTATGTGTAGACATAATAAAAATTGTATGAATTAAAATTATGTGTACACATAATAAAAATGCGGATTTATTTTTATGTCAGACATAATTTTAATTCATCCAATTTTTATTATGTCTAGACATAATTTTAATTCATACAATTTTTATTATGTCAAGACATAATTTTAATTCATACAATTTTTATTCTTTCTAATAAAAATTGGATGAATTAAAATTATGTGGGTATAATTAAAATTCAAAGTTTGATCATCTAAACATTTATGTATTTAGATAAAATTTTTATTCGTTGAATTAAAATTATGCCTTGACATAATTTTAATTCTGAATTTTAATTATGTCTTGACATAATAATAATTGTAGGATTAAAAATTATGTCCTGCTATAATAAAAATCTGGTTTTATTTTTATACACGTTGTGCGTTGTATTTGAGCATAATTTTAATTTAGTAAATTAAATAATGTCAGGATGCGTAATACAAATTCTAAATTATTTTTATATTTGGACAGAATATTTTTATTCGGTAAATTATTGTGTCGAAACATAAATTTAGTTTACCGCATTATTGACTCAACATGATAATATTTTAAAGAAATACTATTTATCTAAACCTTCTTAAGCTTTAAATAAGAAAAGTGGGTAATACGGAAATAGTCTTTTATAAAAATAAGGTGAATAAATTTTTTCCTTTACTAAGAATGGTTTTATAAAGTGATTTACTTTCATAATGTAACGCAAAAATAAAATGCTTCTAAATTTAAATAACTGATGTCATAATAAAAATTGACACGCTTAAATTGTGGAAGCATGTAAATTACAAAATTTAAAAATGCGATTTATTCTGTACATTTTAAATAATGCACGCCTTCAATGTGTTCCTACGAAATTGCATTCAATTTTTCAAAATTTTGCAAAGTGAAAGATTTAATTATGTTAAGACATAATAAAAATGCATTATAATTATGTCTTAACATAAGAATAATGCTACATTTCTTTATAAAACGCTGTGAAACGCCGTTTTATTTTTCAGTAGCATAAATAATATTTTACTTGATATAAACGTTTCAAAAAATAATTGTCTGAGAAAAATTGCAAATCTTATTCATGAATTAAAATTATGTCTAGACATAATTTTAATTCATCCCATTTTTATTATGTCTAGACATAATAAAAATGAATTAAAATTATGTGTACACATAATTTTAATTCAGCCAATTTTTATTATGTCTAGACATAATTTTAATTCATTAATAAGAATCGCGATTTTTCTTAAGACAATTATTATTCTATCTTTTGTATTGAATGGAATATTTATTATGTTATTAAAAAGTAAAACGGCTCGCCTTATCAATTTTTATTATGTTATGACATAATTTTAATTGGATGAATTAAAATTATGTCTTGACATAATAAAAATGGGTTGAATTAAAATTATGTCTTGACATAATAAAAATGAATTAAAATTATGTCTAGACATAATAAAAATGAATTAAAATTATGTGTACACATAATTTTAATTCGTCCAATTTTTATTATGTCTAGACATAATTTTAATTCATTAATAAAAATCGCAATTTTTCTTAGACAATTATTTTTCGAAACTTTTATATCGAGTACAATATTATTTATGCTATTGAAAAGTAAAACGGTGTGCTATCCAATTTTCGTTAAATTTTACTTTGACGAATTAAAATTATGTCTAGACATAATTTTAATTAATTATTTTTATGCCTAGACATAATAATAATGTTTCTAAACCATTTTTCTCTTTATTGTAAATTGGAGAATTAGTTTTTATTTGTATACTAAAAATGTTTGCTATTAAAAAGTAAAACGGCATGCCATAGATATGGGTGTGCGTGACGACGCGGACGGCGGATAATGCGGCTTATAATTAAGTATAGAATAAATTTATTTATTTATTTAAAATTTCGAGGTCTAACAGCGCCAAGTTTTTTTACAAGAAAAATTTATGTATTTTAATAAAATATTTTTATTTTGTACTGTTACCTTTGTAATTCTTTGTGATTAAATATTTTATTCTATTGAAAAATACATATATAAAATTTATATTTAAATACAAATTGTATTCCCTCGTTGGATTAAATATTTTAATAAAATATTTGTATTTTGTACTGTTACCTCTGTAATTCTTTGTGACCATTAAAAAATACACATGTAAACTTTGTATTTAAAGAATTAAAAATTATAAGGCTCTCGTGATTAAATCGATTAAAGGAAAAGAGGCAGTAAGAGCCGGCGCGGTAAATAGGGCGCAAGTTATGGTCTGAATATGCAGACGGACACCGAGGATTTACCCGAAAACTATCTCGATGTAATCGAGGGACTTCCAAAAATTTGAGAGCCCCTCGTTTCACGCTTTATTTATTATATTATTGTGAATTTGTATTATACATATATTACCGTATTACAAGGTCTTTGACTGACATCACCGTTATTTGTTTTGCAACGAATATTCTTATACATCGATCTCTCAACTGACATTACCGCTATTTGTTTGTTACCGAATTCTTATACATCGATCTTTTAACCTCGAGACAAGCGAAACATATTAGATCGGTCATTACCTCTTGAAACATTGTCGAGACAGTTTGCGTCCGTTATCTGTGCGCTGTACCGTTCTACGATCAAGTATTATCTCTCGAAACAATGCCAAGATAACTTGCGTCTGTTGTTTACCGTTTTGTGCGCTATACCGTTCACGATTTCATTGTAAGTAACTTCAGTTTTATATCGATGTGAACCGTAAATCAGTGTGTCGCTCCGTATGTACGCAGGTATCGCGCAACATATAATGAAGTACCAAATGCATCAGCATAGTCCTCCTAGCCTTCCAACTTGGGAGAGACTCAAGGTTGCTTGCCTATGGAGTAGCGCACACACACCGGAATGACCGCATGGAAAAAGGAACGTGCAACGTGCGAGTATACAATAGCCCAATGACCGCGTTACAATATAGTTTTTAATTTTACATGTTCTTAATTTATTGCGCTGAAGATGACCACAAAAAATGGTCGAAACGTTCGCGAATTTTTTATTTTATTTTTTATGTATTGACGATAAGAAAAATATATATAACTTGCGCCCTATTTACCGCGCCGGCTCTTACTGCCTCTTTTCCTTTAATCGATTTGTATTTAAATATCTTGCATTCCCTTGTTAAATTTAAATAAAATTTTTTAATCTTATAAAATTGTTATCATACATTCTTTTCTAATTGACACAATGTAAAGATTTTTCAAAGTAGTGCAACAATTATTTTTTGAGGCAATATACATGTTCTCTCTGTAATTGGCGCTCTAATTTAAAGAGATATTCATTTCTTTTTTGTAATTGTAATAGATCACTTGAAGCGCGACTTTTCTTTTTGATAAGGAAACATAATTTTGTGACGTGTATCACTTGAGTTATAATTTTTCGGAAATAAAGATACTACTGCTTAGATTTTTTCGAGATTTTTCGGGATATAAAAGTCTACCACTTGTTACTTAAGTTTTTTCGAGGTATAATACTACCACTTTCATTTTTTTTTAGGTAACAACATATACACTACTATACGTGTACTTGGCGCCTTTTTTTACCTTTTTTAAAAAAGGTAATTTTGTGCGGATATCACGCCTTTTTGTAGTATATTACGCATTTTATAAACAGTATGTACAGGATAAAGCTATTTGGAGGTATAATACTACCACTTTGTTTTTTTCGAGGTAACAACATAACAGGGTAACAACATAATACATATACACTACTATGCGTGTACTTGGCGCTCTTTTTTACCTTTTTTTTTAAAAGGTAATTTTGTACGGATATCACGCCATTTTATAGTGTTACGCATCTTAATCTTATAAACAATATATCTTATAATCTTATAAACAGTATATAATACAAGGTATGAAGCTAAAATTGTTACGGACTATTATTTCTAAAGAAAACAACAATTTAATATTTTGCTTAGTTTTTTTAAAATAATAATCTGTAACCCTTTTAGTTGTACACCTTGTATATATTTTTCAATTTCAACATAAAACATAATCGCAATAAAGCATGATTAATGTTAATAAGTCGTTAACTGTAAAATTCTTTATTTATTTTTATTTGCGTGTCTTACTGAATGTTGTTCGCAACTGTATATGTATGTACCGATATCTTCAGGTATCGATATTTTTGATAATTATTTTTACGTCAGACATAATTTTAATTCATCCAATTTTTATTATGTCTAGACATAATTTTTGTCCAATTTTTATTATGTCTAGACATAATTTTAATTTAGCAATTTTTATTATATCATGACAATTCTAATTCTGCCGCTAGGGAAATTTTAAGTCGATTCTTATGAATCAAGCTTGAATTCAATGTCTAGGTGTCCCAGGTTGCTAATGACGAGGTCCACATAGTGCGCTCTATAGTTTTCGGTGTACAGGTGTATTAATACCTTGAATTCGATGGCCACGTGTTCCAAGTTGCCGATGACGAGGTCCACATAGTGCGCTTCGTAGTTTTTAGTGTCTACATGTATTAATACCTCGAATTCGATATCTACGTGTCCTACATTGGGTGCGTTCAGCCGATACTCCTCTAGCCTAGCAATCGTGAGCAGACGCTCGTTTTCGCTCGTTTCCTCTCTTTTGACCTAATGAATTAAAAGGAGAGGAAACGAGCGAAAACGAGCGACTGCTCACAATTGCTAGGCTAGCGGAGTATCGGCTGAACGCACCCATTCAGATTTAAAGTTATTAATACACCTAGACACCAAAAACTATGAAGCGCATTATGTGGACCTCGTCATCGGCAACCTGAAACACGTAGACATCGAATTTGAGGTATTATTACACCTAGACACCAAAAACTACCGAGCGCGCTATCTGGACCTCGTCATCAGCAACCTGGGACACCTAAACATCAAATTCAAGGTATTAATACACGTAGACACCGAAAACTACGGAGCTCACTATCTAGACATCGTCATCGGCAACCTGGAACACTTAGACATCGCATTCAACGTATTATTACACCTGGACACCGAAAACTACGAAGCGCACTATGTGGACCTCGTCATCGGCAACCTGGGACACCTAGACATCGAATTCAACGTACGATTACACCTGGACACCGAAAACTACGGAGCGCACTATGAGGACCTCGTCATCGGCAACCTGGGACACGTGGACATCGAATTCAAGATATTAATACTCGTAGACACCGAAAACTACGGAGCGCACTATGTGGACCTCGTCATCGGCAACCTGGAACACGTGGACATCGAATTCAAGGTATTAATACACGTAGACACCGAAAACTACGGAGCGCACTATGTGGACCTTGTCATCGGCAACCTGGGACACCTAGACATCGAATTCAACGTACGATTACACCTGGACACCGAAAACTACGGAGCGCACTATGAGGATCTCGTCATCGGCAACCTGGGACACGTGGACATCGAATTCAAGATATTAATACTCGTAGACACCGAAAACTACGGAGCGCACTATGTGGACCTCGTCATCGGCAACCTGGGACACCTAGACATCGAATTCAACATACGATTACACATGGACACCGAAAACTCTGAAGCGCACTATCTGGATCCCGTCATCAGCAACCTGGGACACGTGGACATCCAATTCAAGGTATTAATACACGTAGACACCGAAAACTACGGAGCGCACTATGAGGACCTCGTCATCGGCAACCTGGGACACGTAGACATCGAATTCAACGTGTTATTACACCTGGACACCGAAAACTATGAAGCGCACTATGTGGACTTCGTCATCGGCAACCTGGAACACTTAGACATCGCATTCAACGTATTATTACACCTGGACACCGAAAACTACGAAGCGCACTATGTGGACCTCGTCATCGGCAACCTGGGACACCTAGATATCGAATTCAACGTACGATTACACATGGACACCGAAAACTCTGAAGCGCACTATCTGGACCTCGTCATCAGCAACCTGGGACACGTGGACATCGAATTCAAGGTATTAATACACGTAGACACCGAAAACTACGGAGCGCACTATGAGGACCTCGTCATCGGCAACCTGGGACACGTAGACATCGAATTCAACGTGTTATTACACCTGGACACCGAAAACTATGAAGCGCACTATCTGGACCTCGTCATCGGCAACCTGGGATACCTAGACATCGAATTCAAACTTAATTCATAAGAATCGACTTAAAAATTCCCTAGCGGCATTTTCTGCCAAGCGTAGAGAATCTTCTTTTCCGTTAACTCAATATATATTATTTATATATATACCTAATTTACCTAAATAGAAATCTTCCTTCTGACCGATAAGTCTATCGACCTAATTTCGAAATACGCGCGCGATATCGAAACTGGCGATACCTGCGTCGCCAGCGTCGAAAAAGTGAAAGTGACGTTTCTGATTATGACGTCATCATATCAGACGTCGGCGTTAGAAGTAGAAGAAGAAGTATCTTAATAAAAAATTTTCACATTTGGACTTTGCGTCGCAATATCTCCGCTCGTAGGGCACGTAGCGGAATATTATGAGAGAAACCCCCCCCCCCCCCCTAATTGGACCCCAAGCTATCGATCAAGCCTACTTAGAACTTGATCCGTTCACTCGTTATCGAGATCTCAACATCTCGGGTACTCGCAACCCGTCGCGTCGCGTAAAAGAGTCACGGTCGGTCTCGCTCCGCGTGTACTTGGCGCGAGACACTACCGTGTCTCTTGATATAGAATGCAGAAGGCATTTAAAATGTATGAAATGCATAATAAAATAAAAATATAGAATATAATATATCCCATACAGCATGGAATATGCAAGAAATGTGCTATAAACAATCTATAAATATTTTAATATTCCACGGGTCATTCAGAATATTCTGTAGAAGTTCTATAAATATTCCATGAAATTTAGTTTATTCGGAATATGCATAGAATATTCTACAAATATTCTAATAAATATAGTACATTTAAAAAATGCATAGAATGTTCTATAAATATTTTGACAAATATAGAATATTTGGAATATATATATATATATATATACAGAACATTTTTTTAATATTCTTAAACATTTATAGCATGTCCTATGAATATTCTGAGAACTTTTCTAGAATTGCTATGAATATTTCAATAATAATCTGTGAACATTGCATTGAACATGAAATATTCAGAATATTAATAGAATATTTTTTACATATTAGTAGATAGTCCAGTCGGCAAGTACATTTGAAAATCGACTAATTAGGACAAAGCTGCAAACAATTTTAATTACATTGTTTGGGTGTCAGTAATGACATAAGTTTTCGACCTCTCCCGTGGTGTGCTTCGGCCTCCATCTTGGAAGAACGGGGTAAAAAATCGGTTTTTTGCAAATATCTCGGTTTCCATTAAACTTAGGCTAAAATAGTTTAATGCAATATTGTAGGGAATTAAATTCTCTAAAAAAAAAAAGTATAGTTTTTTTTTCTACGACCAATAGTTTTGGCACTAGAGCCGGGAAAAGTAGGATACTTTTTGTAACAAACGGTTTTAGCGACTTTATCTCGCCGTATCTCATTTCTCAGAGGCTGTAGTATACTTTTGAACTCGTTTCCTTACCACCTTGCGGTAGAGTTAGTGGCGCGTTTTTTTTATGTGGTGTCCCCTGTAGGCCTAATCCACTCAGTTTATTATTAAGATTATGATAATTTTTTTGCCAGGGTTGTCTTAATTATTCAATAATATAATTAAACTCGTGAAAGTGTCAACGATTTAAAACGGCAAATGCGAATCAGGCACGGAACGTGATGCGCAAATAAAAAAAACCGTTATAAAAAAATTAATTATTCTAATCTTGGTCTTTTTGATGTAGAGGGTTGGCAAATATCATCTTCCGCAGCATCTTCCTTTTCCTCAATATTATCATTTTTTTTGCTTCTTCTGGGTCTTCCTCGTTGTTCGAATCAATCTCTTTGTCAGGATCGGTCAATGTTTTCTCAAAATGTTGAACAGTTACGTCTATTTCTTCATCGTCACAGTGATCTTTTTTAATGTCGATGTTTGTGAATGCTTGACCTCGACAGTTAAAACAAGTCACAGAACATCGCAATCTAGCTTTTCTGCAACAGTAATTCGCTTTGCAACCTTATTTGCATTTGCAGAAGATCTTCTTCAGAATATCCTGCAGAGCGGCTTCCGGCCTTCATAGAAGGAACTGGAAATAAACCATTTTTTGTATATTTCCAACCCCAATCTTGAGGATTTTTTTTAACTTCGCGCCACTGCTGAATCTGATGATAGACTCTGAGAGAGTGTTGACGTGCAGCTGCTTCAGTAAGTGGTATATAGAAGCAATGTTGAACATTACTTTCGACGTAGATTTGGCAAAGCATGAAAATCGAAACTCATCCAGAAAACTTTTGCTCTTTTGCTCCGTATAAAGCGAGAATACATTTTTGTCCTGCTATGTCAATGAAATCTGGATGAGCATCCGGATCTCCAAAAATTTTTGAAATATTCTGTAAATTTTCATCTTTTTAGAACAGTTTAATAAATTTTATTTTACTTTGCTTGAAAAATGTTGAAGTGGTATCACAACCAGTAAATGGTTGAAGAAACAGAATATGCTCAGCAATATCAGAATTGGAAAGAAGTAGATGAATAAATCTTCTGCTCTGTTTTTTCCTTGCTCGGTTTCATGAAATAGATGTTAGATTTAGATGATGCTAAAAGATCAATATCTTTGCCAACTATTACTACGGAATCGTAATTCTTCGATGCATCAATTGCAGTATTGACAATAAGAGTGTCAGCATCTTCAATAGCTTGCTTGATAATAAATCCTGCAGTTTAAAGTTTTTTACCCAACATTCAGATAAGTTTATCCTTATTTTTTTTCATTTAATAGAAATTTTTTTTGGGGCATGATAACACCTCATAGATTCATTGAAAAGTACGCTCGCAGAAACATAATCGTCATAACTATATCTTTTAATTTATTTAAAATTTTGGATGCTCCTCTAGCTTTTAACAAGGAGTGTTTATAGCATTGTCGAGTAAATAATACAAAGCCAGATGTGTGAACGACAACGGTTCACTAGCACAATAACAATGCCATTTACCTGAGAAGTGAGATACGGCGAGATAAAGTCGCTAAAACCGTTTGTTACAAAAAATATCCTACTCCTCCCGGTTTTAACGCCAAAACTATTGGTCGTAGGAAAAAAACCTATACTTCTTTTTTTGCAGAGAATTTAATTCCCTACAATATTGCATTAAACTATTTTAGCCTAAGTCTAATGGAAACCGAGATATTTGCGAAAAACCGATTTTCCACCCCTTTCTTCCAAGATGGCGGCCAAAGCACACCACGGGGGAGGTCAAAAACTTATGTCATTACTGACACTCAAATAAAAAGATTAAAATTTTTTGCAGCTTTGTCCTAATAATTAGTCGATTTATTTCATTTTTAACGACGTGCCGACTGGACTAAAAATATTTTTAAAATAATCTATAAACATTTTAGGAAAAATATTGAAAACAACCTAATTATTCTAGGAATATTTAAAGAATATTTTGGAACATTATATAAATATTCTGGAAAACATTAATAAAAATTTTTTAGAAATTTTTCTGCAATATTTATAGAATATTTCGTGATTTTCTTAAAGTATCTACAATATGTTATGCATATTTCAAGAATATTTTATAAATATTCTGCAAACGTTTTGCGCATATTCAACCTTAGAACCTTCATAACGATCGAGATAATAAGAAAACAAATATGATAAGTATCTGTCAACCGTAGAAATCAACAATAATAAAAATTTTTAGGAATAAATATAATTATTTCAATGGAGTATCTGCACAAGCAGGCATGTATCTATACATGTATCTATACAGGTAGAAAGTTGCCACTGGTCTCCCGTAAAATTTGATAAAAATTTAGTATCTACGTTAATTGTCGTGATTACTGTAAGCGATTTACCACAGTCTCCCCGATAACTTCGGACCTACCGCCGAACTTCCCGACGGCGCTGCCGGTCCGCGGCAGCCAATAGGAGGACTCGAGGACGAGCCAATCCGAGACCCTTGCGAGCTAACGAAGGGCGAAGGGGAAGCGTGACGAGACCGCGAGAGAGTCGCTGCGTAGTTGCGTAGCATGAAGGACCGATTCGTAATCCGTACCGAGTATTGTAGACGAGCGAATATCGAATATTAATTGGAACAAACAAAGCTGGTCACGCTCCCGCAATTATTTAGCGAGTTGCTTACGTTACCAAGTGATTTTTAGAAATATTTATTGCAGGTAAGTTAATGATAACTATTGGTTGTACGTCAATAAAGGTTTTACTCGTCAAATGAGAATGCGGCTTTAGTTTTAGTGAAAAGTCTTATGTTTTTCAGCAGAGCGTACTATCTATATGTTATGTGTTCACTGTTCTTTTTCGTCGTTTCGCTGCCATTAACTCTTGTGTTTCATTATAAGAATAAATTACTTTCTTCCCTGCAATATACGGCGTATTGCGTTATAAAAACCATACTATTCATCAAGTTATGGGCCCAGAGAGCCTATAGATTGCAGGTGAAACTGAGTAATACCGGCGTGAGTGTATTAGACAACCATGTGGTTGTCCTTACTCACAGTGGGAAGACGCAACGAAAAAGAAGAAAATGGCGACAACTACTGCCGCGATTGTAACAAAATTCAACGGCGAAAATTGGCCTGTCTGGAAATTTGAAACCTCCATCACCTTGAAAGAGCGTGGA
Source organism: Temnothorax americanus (assembly GCF_048541705.1). NCBI lineage: Eukaryota > Metazoa > Arthropoda > Insecta > Hymenoptera > Formicidae > Temnothorax > Temnothorax americanus. The sequence goes on along the minus strand of NW_027509274.1, from coordinate 28,957 downwards.
CTCTTCGACATTGTGTCAGGAGTCAAAGTAAAACCTGAAGAACATCAAGCAGCAGCGGAATGGTTAAAACAAGATGCCGAAGCCCAGGAAGTTATTGTTACGCGGATGGAACATGGCTCCCTTGCACATCATGTCGTGCGAGAATTTACATGATATGTGGAACAAATTAAAGGTTGTTTACGACAAAGAATCTGCTGTAAGTATTCATCTTCTTCAACAAAATTTTTTCACAGCAGAGTTTAATCAAGAGTCGATGTTTAATTTTCTGTCCAAAATCGAGGAAATCCGGGTTAAATTGAAACAAGCCGGAGAAGAAATATCTGATAAGATGACCATAACCAAGATTCTCATGTCACTTCCGGACCAATACAAACACTTTAGATCCGTTTGGGAATCCGCCCCGGTAGATAAACAGACACTTGAAAAACTGATATCGAGGTTACTTCTAGAAGAGGAACGAGCGAACAGCAATGAAGTATCTACTGCACTAGTGAGTCGAGCTATAGTACCAATTTAAAATACTCTACGTGTAGCAAAACTGGACATTTGAAGAAGGATTGTTCTGTGTCGCCGTAAATCCTCTAAGATTTACGTCGTGTTTTTGAATGTTATTTATTTCACTATATTCAGATACAAATTTACATGTCTGTACAAGTTGAGATGCACTGTAATGCGCTCGTGATCGTTTATGGTTCGCATATACTGCGATCGCGTGTTTTATCGACAACGCCTCGAAGTTGTTTCGTGTTCGTATACGATCGTGTTCGTATTATAAGTCTTCGCGATTGTATAAAATGGACTATATCCTTCTACCGTTTCAGACTGACTGACTCGCCGCGGTAGCCGCGCTCCCCGCTAATGCGTTATCGAAAACATTAGTTCTCTCGATTGGTGGATCCTAGATCCGCCCGCTGATTTGCTCGTCCCCACCAATCAAGTTATTTGTCAACCGCTACGACTAGTTTTGATGGAAAGGAGACGAAGGTAGCGGAAGCTACGGACCGAGATCACAGGCGCCGAAGACGCCTGAAGTTATGCCGCCTCGTAATTATGTAAATATGTGTATGTGCGTATGTAAGTGTGATATTGTTAATCGCATAGTCGTGCACAACCGCAACAAGGATTACTACAGAAACATATATTGTGATTTTTGTAAGAAACCTGGTCATATTGCTAAGTACTGTTTCTTCAAGAAAAAGGACAAAAACAAAAGGGGACAAGAAAATACTAGAGATCAGAAGAAGAAGGAAGATATCACAGCTTTAGTGGCAAGTGCACTTGATCAATCCGGTGACTGTTGGTACATGGACAGCGGGTGTACACATCACATGTGCAATGATCAAGATTTTTTTGAGAACTATAAGGTAATAGACTATGCTCATATGGTCCAGTTGGGCGACGGCACCAAAGTTAAAGTAGTTGGTGAAAGGAACATTAAATTAAAGGCTTTTGACGGAAATAAATGGTCAATGGTAGAGTGAAAAACGTACTGTTTGTGCCGAATTTAAAAGTAAACTTATTCTCAGTTATTAGTGCCTTAGACAAAAATTTGAATATGATCTCAGATAACAATACTTGTAAGTTATTAAAGATAATGTAACTATTGTAATTGCAAAACGTGAGGGCAGGATGTTCAAGATGTGTTTCAATAGGATTGAGCAAGCACTGTCAAATGCAACTACTAATGTAAATACGGAAGTGTCGAACTTGAAAGTTAATAACAAGAAAACCGTATCAAACAATGTCTGTAACAATGACTGCGATTTGTTTCGTTATCATATCAAGTTAGCACATCAAAACTTTGCTCATGTAAAGGAGGTTCTTGTTCAAAATAACATACCTATTCTTTGTATTAAAAATTACTTCTGTACGGCATGTATTGAAGGCAAACATTGCAAGAAACCTTATCCAAGTAGTGAAAACATGACTAGTTCACCAGGAGAGCTGATCCATGCCGATGTCTGCGGTCCTTTAGAAGAAACATCATTGGGAGGCTCGCGGTACTTTCTTCTGTTGAAAGATGACTTCTCACATATTTTCGCACTGTCTATTTTCTAAAAGAAAAGAGTCAAGTCCCATCAAAATTAAAATCATTCTTTTCTATGTGTCAGAATCAAGGAACCAAAGTCAAGACATTACGGATCGACAATGGTAGGAAATTTATAAATAATATGGTAAAGCGAATGTTAGAAGACCATGGGATTATACATCAAACTTCCGTACCCTACACCCAAGCTCAAAACGAAAAGGTGGAGAGAGAGATGCGGACAGTAGTAGAGGCTGCAAGAACGATGATAAAAGAAAAATCCTTACAGAAGAATCTTTGGGCTGAAGCTGTTAACACAGCTGTATTTGTACTGAACAGGACCGGTACCAGCTCAATTGCAAAGAAAACTCCGTATGAGCTATGGTTTAATAAAAGGTTCGACATTTACTCGCTGAAAGGCTCTTTTGGTGCTGAAGTATGGACACATATACCAAAACAACGACGCTTGAAATTGGACAGCAAAAGTAGAAGAGGCTTCCTAGTTGGTTATGAAGAAAACACAAAAAGCTTTAAAAATCTACTATCCTGACCAAAAAAACCTTCTCAGTGGAACGAGAAGTTTTATTTGCGCCTGGAAAGTCACCGGTTTCGAGTAAGAAACTCTGGATGCAAACTGAAGAAATGTCAGATGGCGAGACACAGGGTTCTGAAGAAGAAAGACAAACTGAAGAAAGACAAACTGAAGAAACTGAAGATCGGACTGTAGAACAAGAAGAAGAGATAGAAGAATATGATCAAACTCCCGTATCGAGTTTAGACCCTTAAACCAATGAAGGAAGACCAAAACGAAATACTAGGCCACCTAGGAAACTTGTAGAAGAGTATCACTGTTATCTTGCGATAAAAGATGAAGAGCCAGCAACACTGGAAAAGGCTCTGTCGTTACCTCAGGCGTATCAATGGAAAGAGGCGATGAAAGCGGAGATGACAGCGGTCACAGAAAACAACACTTGGACCTTAGTTAAAAGGCCATAGCACAAGGCTGTAATTATTGATACCAAATGGGTCTACAAGGTAAAACAAAATAGAGATAATGAAAATATACTTTTTAAAGCACGATTAGTAGCAAAAGGTTATGTACAGAAAGATTCAGATTATTGTGATGCTTATTCACCCGTGGTAAAGATAACTAGTGTAGAACATTATTAGCTATTAATAATAAAAATAAATGGGAAATATATCACTTAGACGTTTGTAGTGCTTTTCTAAATGGCATAATTAAAGAGGAGATTTATGTAGTTTTGGCAGAAAATTTTAATGTACCCAAAGATAAACTTGGTAAATTGCAAAAGGCTTTATACGGCTTAAAAGAGGCCCATAGATGTTGGTATATAAGAGACTAGATGAATTCATGTTGAGTCAGGGATTCAGTAGGACGAAGAGTGATCAATGCATATACTATTATATAAAAGCCGACTGTAAAGTTTATGTACTTGTGTTTGTTGATGATCTTTTGCACTGGAACAAGTCTAATGTTGGACATTATTATAAACAAACTGAAAAATTAAAATGGATATTTAAAATGAAAGATCTAGGTCTTGCAAGTTGCTATTTGGGTATCAACATAAAACAAGATTTAAACAATAAAATTACTACCAGACTCAGTACCTCAAAAGAGTATTAGAAAAATTTAACATGTCCAATTGTCACAGTGTAAGCACACCAATGGATCCGAATGTAAATCTATTAGCGTTATAGAGGGATAAGTCGGAGAGTGCCGATTTGGAACAGGAAACTTATTGGCTGTATAATGTATGCTATGATTGGTACCAGACTGGATTTATGCGCAAGTATAATTTTTCTGTCTCGGTTTCAAAATTGTGCTAGCAATGACCTGTGGATATGTCTTAAACGCGTATTAAAATACATTAAAGGTACCATTGATCTCATGTTAATTTATCGAAGAGAAGCAAATAACGAGTTATTAACAGGCTACGCTGATGCAGACTGGGGAAATTATCCAATAGATAGAAGGTCTACTAGTGGTTTCTGTCTTCAAGTTTATGGAAATTTATCTTAAGTTAGATTCAATGATATATGTTCTAAAATAATTGAGACAGTATATGGCGTGCCACAGAGATCAGTATTAGGACCTCTATTGTTTATTTTATATATAAATGATATAGTTAAAGTCTGTCCGGAGGGAAGTATATTTAGATTATTTGCAGATGACACGACCGCAAGTGTAACAGGAGAAAGTTGTGAGGAATTAGAAATAAAACTAAATATGGTGCTCGGTATACTTGAAGAATGGATGAATGTGAATATGTTAAAAATGAATGCAGATAAGACCAAATATATGATAGTTAGAAGTATAAGGAAAGAAATAAAACAGACATAATAGTAAAAAGTTTGGATGGAACTATAATTGAGCGTGTTGAGATAGCGAAACATCTGGGTGTAATGATCGATAGTAAACTCCGTTGGGAGAATCACTGTGATTATATGTTTAAAAAAATATCGAAAAAAGTGAGTTTTCTGAATAGAATAGGAAATGATATATCGGCGTACACTCGATGTACTGTGTATAAGTCTATCATAGCGTCTCACTTTGAATATTGCGCAACGATGTTAATAGGCATGGGTGAGACGCAACTGAATCGATTGCAAGTGGCACAAAACCGTGCCATGAGAGTCATACTGCAATGCTCGCGATACACAAAGGTAGAATTGATGCTGCAAACCCTTAAGTTTATGAATGTAAGACAGAGGCCAATGTACAATGTATGTATTTTTATTTTTAAGATAGTAAGGGGCATAATGCCAAAACATTTAAGTAATAGGATAGAAATAGTAGGAGATGTGAGTGGACGGCAAACGAGGCAGGCTGAGAATATTAGAATTCAATATCGCAGGACGAGAAGTGCACAGAAAAGTATATTTTATGAAGGTTTGAACATGTATAACGCCCTGCCGATAAAAATTAAGCAATGTGAAAGAATTGAACCTTTCAAACGTAGGTTAAGAGAATATATTGTACCTCATATATATGTAGAGGAATTAATTTAAAAATATTTTATGTAAAAAATAGCCGAGAAGGCTAATAAAGCTCAATCAATCAATCAATCAAACTCTCTTTCTCTCTCTCTCTCTCTCTCTCTCTCTCTCTCTCTCTCTCTCTCTCTCCTCTCTCTGATGAATATAAATAAGTTAAAAATGAATGCAGGGAAAACGAAATATATGATAATTAGAAGTGTAAGAAAAGAGCTAAGAGGTAATATTATGTTGACATGCTTAGACGGAACTGAGATAGAGCGTGTCGAAATGATGAAATACCTAGGTATAATGATTAACGATAGGCTTAGATTTAGAGATCACTGTGATTATATGCTAAAGAAAATAGGAAAAAAAAACGAGTTTTCTTAATAGAATAGGTAGTTATATATCGGCTTATACCAGATGCACGATATATAAGACAATCATAGCTCCTCATTTTGAGTATTGTGCAACGTTATTAATTGACATGAGTGAAACGGAGCTAACCAGGCTGCAAAAAGCGCAAAATCGAGCTATGAGAGTCATACTGCAATGCAATAGATATACCAAAGTGGAGCATATGCTGCAAGCGCTGCAGTTTATGTTCATAAGACAGAGGCTATATTATAATGTGTGTACATTTATCTTTAAAGCGGTGAACAACATGCTACCGGCACAAATAAAAGACCGTCTAGAATTAGTGGGAAAGAACACTGATAGGCAAACCAGACAAACCGGCGATATAGCAATAGTGTTTCGTAGGACGAGAAATGCGCAAAAAAGTATTTTCTATGAAGGAGTAAAAATGTATAACGCACTGCCAGCCGAAATTAAAAGATGCGAAGAACTAAAAATGTTCAAACGTGTGCTAAAAGAGTACGTTCTGTTGTATGTATAAATATGTAGTATGTAAAAATAGCTGAGAAAGCTAATAAAGGTCATTCATTCATTCATTCATTCTCTCTCTCTCTCTCTCTCTCTCTCTCTCTCTCTCTCTCTCTCTCTCTCGGCGACTTCTGATTCCTGGCTTGATGTGTTCGTGATTGATGATGTCGAAAAAATTAAGTCCTTCTCTAAATCTCAGTGTCCTATCATTGCCGGTCATGATCTCCTTGTGCTGTCTGTGTCTCTTAATTCCAAACTCTGCCTATCATCTACTATTTCTTGACGGTATTATAGGGGCATCGATGGTTCTAAGTTTTGTTATTACCTTCGTTCCATTGCTGACTCTGTACGTGCCAACTTGGACTCGTTACCCTGTCATGCCGCCGTGGACCGTTTGTGCGAAGTGCTATTTGTCAGCTTATTGGGTGCACTTGACGTCTTTGCCCCTATTCGTGTCCTTGAAATTAAGAAGCCTTCTGTAAAGTGGCTTACCTCGGAACTGATGGCAAAGTTACGTATTCGTGATCAGTTGTAGAAGCGTGCCAAACGTGCTAATAGCCTCCTAGGTTATGTCACTTACAGACTTTTCCGTAACAAGCTCAATGCTGACATCAGGCGAGCTAAGAGCGAATATTACTTTAATTCCCTTATGTGCGTCAATAATCCTGCTAAACTCTGGAAAGAGCTTGCTCGGCTTGGACTCGCCAAATCCACTTTTGCTTCTCCTTTGCAATTCTTCTCGCCTGACAAGTTAAACACATACTATGTATCTGTTACGAACGCTCAACCGATCTGTACTTACTCTAACTTTATTTCAGCCATTGCTTCAATCAGTGGTCCCTCTGATCGCCCTGAATTCGTCTTTTCTACCATCTCGTCGAGTTCAGTATCCAAGGTTTTATTCGAAAAACCTCTTCACTCGTTTGCATCGGGTGTAGACGGAATTCCCTTGTTCATTCTACGTCTTGCATTGCCTTTCATCCTGCCTTTAATAACATCCATGATGAATCGATCTCTGGACACTTCTGTGTTTCCGTCTGAATGGAAAAAAGCCTACATTCGTCCACTCTCAAAAATTCGAACACCTCTATCACCGTCTGACACGAGACCGATTGCAAACCTGTCTGAACTTTCTAAATTATGTGAGAAGATTGTAGCTTCTCAAATTCTTGATTACTTACATGATCATGACATCTTAAATTCCAGACAATCTGCATATCGTGTGGGCTATAACACACAGTCAGCACTGTTACGTGTGAGTATTAATATTAAACAGGGCATTGATGATGGATTAATCACCATCATGATACTCTTCGATTTTAGTAAAGCGTTTGATACAGTTCCCCATTTGCTGTTGCTCATCAAGCTTAAAGAACTTGGATTCTCAGATGCTGTCCTTAATTGGATTTTTTCGTACTTAACAGGTCGTTCTCAAGCGGTTATTGATGACACTGGTAATCTTTCGGAATGGCTGTTTACTTCATCAGGAGTCCCACAGGGCTCTGTACTTGGTCCTCTCTTGTTTTTACTTTTCATCAATGATATATATAAAATATTACGTTATGTGATGCATATGATCTTTGCTGATGACATTCAAATTTATTATTCATGCTTACCTTCCAACATCTTACGTGCATTGGAATTAATTTCGTTAGATGCTAATGCTATTTCTGACTATGCTACGTCTAACGGTCTCATGCTTAACCCTGCAAAATTCAAGGTTATTATATTTGGCAGTCAAGCGCACATAAGTAGTATTGATATCAGTCGTCTTCCACCCATTGTTGTAAACAGCACGCCTTTACCATTCGTTTGTGAGGTAAGAAATTTAGGTGTTATTTTTACATCTAATCTATCATGGACGAGACACATCTCGCTTATCTCACAGAAAGTTCATCATGCGTTGAACAAATTGAAGTTCAACAAGAACTCTCTTTTCAAACAACTTAGAATCAAACTTGTTACAACATTAATTTTACCTCACATTGATTACTGCTGTCTCGTATATCATGGCCTGACCAAAGAATTAAACATCAAATTGCAAAGACTAGTTAACTGTTGTATTCGATATATTTTCGATATTAGGCGTGATGACCATATCACACCGTATAGACGACAACTGGGATGGCTTTCTGTTGAGAATAGACGGCATTATTTTCTCGGTTGCCAGATGTATCGTATTCTACACATGCGTTCGCCCACCTATTTGTCTGAGCTTTTTACCTTTCCTGATCCATCACTCAAGCGATCTAATCGTCTTGCTGAATTATCTGTTTAAACTTTCCATATTCCTGCTCACAGAACAGTGGCTTACAGAAATTCATTCCATCTTTCCGCTGTTTATTTTTGGCATTCACTTCCTAATACAGTCACATCGGCAGCATCTATAGCATCTTTTAAAAGTCTTCTTCGCGAGTTTTTGCTTTTGTCAGAGTCTGAGTGATCGGTCTCCTCCCTTTCTATTGTGTTCAAGCGGTACTATTTTGTTAGTTTTAAGTTTTGTTAGAATTAGTATAATATGTTAATCTTACGTTATATTTTGTTGAGAGCTTATAATTATGTTTATAACTACATTTATACACTTTTGCCCCTTAGCCATTGCTCAGGCATAACAAATCTATCAATCAATCAATCAATCCCTCTCTCCCTCTCCCTCCCTCTCTCTCTCTCTCTCTCTTTCTCTCTCTCTCTCTCTCTCTCTCTCTCTCTCTCTCTGTGAGTACAAGCGTGCGTGTCCGATCTGCCGTTCCTGCTTTGCTTGAGCATATTTTCTTCTGCGAACTGCCTTCGGGCCATTTTTGTTGCAGGCATAGACAGGCTTTTTACTGCTTGTTATAAGCACATATCAAACTTATTGATGCTCGTTACCTTTATGCATCTGTGTTCTGGTTAATGAGTCTGCTTATTTCCTAACCTAATTGCGAGCTGTGAGGATCTTTTGCACGTGCGCTCGATCATTTGATCTTTCTACACTTCTACACTTCTGCACTTCTACACTCTATCACCTGCACTCTGCTGTTGCTTGCGGCGTTCGTCCGCTCTGGCGGGCGATTGGATATTGGTGTTGGTACGCATGAACCGCTGCTATTGGCCGGCTGTGTGGCAGTCTCCGGAGTGCGCGTGCTTGCTGTGCTGGAAGTCCCTGTCACTCGACTTCTTGGTCGCATCGTGTAATCTGGGCCATCTGAGTATTGGGCATGGAATCGCAAACGTGTGTCAGGTGCAAGAAGTTGATTGCCAACCTAGTACTCGAGTGTGCAGGAGAACGTTCCATCCCGGCTGCATCAGGCCTTACGCTGCAACCAAATATGCAGATTACTTGCTGCAAATCTTTATCGGCATCACTTGACACCCCTCTTTCACCGGCCGTCGACGTGGGTGCGCACACCTTTGATTTCTCGGGTGGACCATCATGCTCTCAGGTACAGACTCAATCTCAGGAGCACGCCACAATCCATGTCATGTTTCAGAGACTGTGCGAGAGGTTGAGTGAGTCCGATGCCAAGCTCTCAGTTTTTGTTGACGAGCAGCGATGTGTAAATCGCGAGATCAATGAAAAATTGAACAATCTCGGTCTCATCGCGGACACTGTCGCTCAGAATACTCAGCGCATTGACAAGCTTGAGCAAGAAAGCGCTGCTCTGGCGCGTGATGTCCAGGCTCTAAAGGCCTCTCAGCTTGTCCCGCGTGCCTGCGAGGAGACTGAGAAGGTATCGTCTGCTGCGTCGCGTGTCCCTCGAACGTCGGATCTCATAATCTCTGGAATCCCATCTTCTTTCACCGAGTCATCCTGTGAGCTTGTCGCGAATGTTTTTCGTGCGCTGGGAATTCCTCAGCTGACTTCCGACGTTCTTGAGACTCGTGACGTTGCGGCGCGTAACGCGTCATCGGATCGTGATGTTGCGTCTGCGTCCGTCCCTGCCGTCGATCGGCCTGATGTTGTGGATCGGTGTAAATCGGTCATAGTTGCGCTCAAGTCGCGTGAGATTCGTGACCATATTATCAAAATTATGCGCGGCAGGCGCCGACTGGCTATCAGTGACGTTTTCGCGACTGGCATTCCTGGCAACATTTACGTCAACGAATTGCTCCCGATTCACACTTATAAGCTGTTACGCCAGGCGCGAGTCAGGGCGAGGCAGCTGTCGTTCAGGCACGTGTGGAGTAGCGACGGGCGAGTTTTCGTCCGTAAGGACCGTGGCCAGTCACCGATTTCTATAGCCTCTGAGGCTGATCTCGATAGGCTCCAGTGACTTTCGACGGCAGCTGTGGTTCCTCCTGCTTCGCGCAGTCGTCTCCGCATTGCGTGCTTCAATGCCTGCTCCCTTCCTGCCCATATCGAGTCAATCCGAGCTCTCTTAACGTCGAAATTTTTTCACATTATCTTGATTTCTGAAACCTGGCTTCACTCTCATATTTCTGACGACTTAGTTCGTATCCCAGGTTATTATTTGCTACGAGTGGATAGAGAAGGCAGGGAGGGAGGGGGTGTTGCTTGCTATATTCATGACTCGCTGCGTGCTCGTGTTCTGGCGTCGTCGCCTCCGTCCTTCTCTAATGAACCCGAATTTCTTGTTCTCGACGTTTGTGGCGATGCTTGCGAGCCTCTCCTTTTTACCTCGATGTATCGTAGACCGAGAGGAAAAAATTTCAGTAAGTATGTAGACGCTCTTACTTCCGCTATGCATAATTATAAGAATATTATTATTTCGGGCGATTTAAATTGCAATCTCCTTTCCTCATCATACGAATCCAATCACCTCAGAGACATAGTCTCGCAATTGTCGCTCAACATAGTCGAGTCGCATTCGACTTATCACACTTGCTCTTCTGACTCATGGTTGGACGTTTTTATCGTTGATAGCTTGGACAAGGTTTCTTCGTTTCGTAAGTCAGAGGCACCCTTTATCAATGGTCACGACCTTATTGAACTTACGTATTCATTTATGGTTCCGTCCCCCACGGATCGTACATTGACTCGTCGCAGATACAATAAATTTAATGAGCATAGTTTTGTTGAAACTCTCACCTCCAGGTTGTCTTCATCTTTTGCGGCAGACTTCGGCCTGGAGAGCCTTAGTGTGCCTGACTTGGACAACATCCTGAACACCATAACCAAAGACTTCACTTCTAGTCTAGACAGGCATGCGCCCATCCGCACTTTTCGAGTGAATCGTCCTTCGGCACCTTGGCTCACCGATGCTCTCGCTCGTGAAATTCAGCATCGCAACCGTCTATATAATATCGCCCGAAGATCTGGTTGTGTTCTTGATTTTTACATCTACAAGCAGTTCAGGAATAATCTCACGGTGGAATTGAGGAAGGCTAGAGAACGCTTCAACATGGCGAGATTATCCGCGATTTCCAACCCATCCAAGCTATGGCGCGAGCTCACTAATCTTGGCCTTATTGAATCACCTTTATCCTCACCGCTTAATTACTTTTCACGTGACACTCTGAATGCTCATTTTGCCTCCATCTCCAATTGCTTTCCTTCTTGTACTCAATCTCAATTTTCTGATATCATCTCATTCATAGCGCCTGTTACTCCTTCTTTCAGTTTTTCCCAGATAACCGTCGATGATTTATGCTCCTTTTTCTCTTCATCTTCCGTTTCTCTTGCTTCAGGTATCGATCACCTACCACTGTATGCTATAGCGTTGGCCCTGCCACATGTGGGTAATCTTCTCACTTCATTCTTCAATAGTTATCTCAGGCTCAGTTACTTTCCGTCGTTATGGAAAAAAGCCATACTACGCCCGCTGTCTAAAGTTAAATCTCCTGTTTTCCCTTCCGACACGAGGCCTATAGCCAACCTGTGCGAGCTCTCCAAGGTGTTCGAGAAGATTTTACATCGTCAAATCATTGACTTTATTGAAACTCATCGCATCCTGGATAGTCGACAATCTGGCTACCGCAAGGGTTATTCCACCCAGTCCGCCCTTCTGCGATTATTCCATGATATAAAGTACGGTGTTGATATTGGCGAGGTGTTGATCCTTGTCCTTTTCGACTTCAGCAAAGCCTTCGACACAGTCTGCCATCTTCTACTGTTGACTAAACTCAGGCGGTTGGGGTTCTCTGATTCTGCCCTCGAGATGATTTTTTCTTACTTCACAGGTCGATCTCAGGCCGTTGTTGACCTTGAGGGTTTGTTCTCTCATTGGCTATCTGTCACTGCAGGGGTTCCGCAGGGTTCTGTTCTGGGCCCTCTCCTTTTCTCGTTATTCATAAACGACATTGGTGCCTTCCTCAGGTTCACGGAGCGCATTATATTTGCCGATGATACGCAGATCTATCGTAGGAGTCTCCTTAGCCAACTGAATGTTGCCTTGCAGCTTGTTGCTTATGATGTCGGAGTCATTTCAGAGTTTGCTGCGACCAATGGCTTGACACTCAATCTCAAGAAGTCTAAGGTCTTGATTCTAGGAAGTAATAGTTATGTTAAACATTTGAATCTCAGCGACCTACTCCTCATTTCAGTCAATGGCACTTCCATCCCATTCGTTACTGAGACACGTAACCTCGGTGTCATTATGCTCCGACCTGTCCTGGGTAAGCCACGTTTCACACATTTCAAAGAGGGTACACTTCACACTGCATAAACTTAAATTTCATAAGAACTCCTTATCACTAAATCTACGCATAAAGCTTGTGACTACTTTGATCTGGCCACTCTTGGACTACTGCTTTCTGGTCTATAATGACTTGTCTGATGAGCTCAATACTAAACTTCAGCGACTTGTAAACTGTGCGATCCGTTTCATCTTCAACCTAAAGCGCGATGAACATATCACGCCCTATCGTCATCAACTGGGGTGGTTATCCGTCAAATCTCGACGCCTCTACTTTCTCGGTGTAGAAATGTTTAGGGTGTATCATGATTTGTCACCTAGCTATATATCCGAAATTTTCCTTGATTCCGACCCTTTAGCTAGGCGATCTTCACGACTAGCGCAACCGCAATCTTTCTATGTTCCTTTCCATAGAACCGAAGCGTACCACAAGTCCTTTCATCTTGCCGGTGCTTATTTTTGGAACTCGCTTCCTAACGAAGTGATATCGGCAACGTTTGTTGCCGGTTTTAAGAATAAGCTTCACAGCCATCTTTTCTCCCTCGAGCGTAGTACTGTTTAAGTCTCATTGCATCTGCCAGCTATGCATGATTGAATTTTGAGTGTCTGCTTATTTCCGTCTTGTTATATTAATTGTATTCTTTAGTTTTTAAATTTGAGTGTCTGCTTATTTCCGTCTTGTTTTATTAGTTGTACTCTTTAGTATTTAATCAACTTTCTTCATAATTTCACTTTCATGTTCATCTTTGTATTTTCATTTTTAGTTCTAGTATTATGTTACACTTTTACTTTTACTTTAGTATTCACTGTTTGCCTAAAGTCCAGACTATGGCATAAAATAAAGCAATCAATCAATCAATCAATCAATCAATCTCTCTCTCTCTCTCTCTCTCTCTCTCTCTCTCTGAGAGGAGAGAGAGGAGATAGAGAGAGAGAGAGAGCGAGAAAATCGCCCTCTCCCTCCACCTTCCCTCTCCCTCTCCCTAGCCCTCTCTCTCTCCCTCTCCCTCTCCCTCTCCCTCTCCCTCTCTCTCTCTCTCTCTCTCTCTCTCTCTCTCTCTCTCTCTCGGTGAGTATAAGGTGCACGTCTGTTTGTCGTTCTCACCAAGATACAGCATATCTCTGCTGCTGGCTGCCTTCGGGCAATTTTTGTTGCAGGCATTGATGAGCTTTGCTTCATTTCGTGAGCTATCATTCAATTTTTTGCCAACTTGACACCTAAATGCTTATATTTTATGTGACAAGTTCTATGGTTTTTCTAACCTATTTCATGGATTGCTGAGTTCTCATCGTGCTTGTCGGACGTCGTGGATCTGATGCGCATGCGCTGGCTGTCGCGCCGTTTCCGTTCGTCTGCTTTTGGTTGGCGTGCGTGTGATACCCACTTCTGTCTGCTCATTGGCTGATCTTATGTACCAATCTTAGCCGTGCAGATGCAGTCGTGCCAATCTACTCTTTTCCGTTGATGTGCTTTCGGTTGGCGGGCGTGTGATACCCACTTCTGTCTGCCCATTGGCTGGATTTTGTGTGCCAACCTCAGCCGTGCCGACGCAGTCGTGCCAATCTGCTTATTTCCGTGTTCAATTTACACCTGAAACTGCTGAGTGATATTTGCTGTACTTTGCAAGAGACATTCGACTATTATACAGTGATATTTGCTGTACTTTGCAAGGGACATTTGACTATTATACAGTGAGTGAATTTGCTGCAATTACTCATGCAGCGTGCGTGTGCTAGGTGCAGCAAGTCGGTTGTTGGTCAATTGGTCTCGTGTGCTGAGTGCGGTAAGGCATTTCATCCGGGTTGCGTTAAGGCGTATATTGTAACTAAAGCCGCGGGCGCCTGTTGTAAATCTCGACTTGCTATGCCTATCACGCCGAGGGAGGGACAAGGTGCACATGCCTTTAATTTTCCGGCTTCTTCATCGCCTGCAGTCGATAATGTCTCGCTCCCTGGTACTCAGAGCAATGCGCAAGCGAATACTAACGAGCTTTTACGTGGATTGATCGAACAGTTAAAAGAGTCTGATTCAAGGCTTTCTGCCTTTATTGAAAGTCAGCAGAGGACTAACGATGAAATAACGGGTAAACTTGATCAACTGAATGCAATTTCAGAGATGGTTGCTAGCAATTCTCTGCGTATTGCTAGCCTAGAACAGGAGAATACTGTTCTTAGAAATGAATTGCTGAACCTACAAACTGCTCGGTCAGTCCAACAAACCAATGAAGCGAACGAACTTATCGTGTCGGGTCTGCCGGAGGTGCCTTCTGTCCCTCCGTCTGAGCTTGCTCAAAACGTGCTCGTTGCTCTTGATGCTTCCGTAGCTCTGCCACATGTTCTTAATGTTAGAACCGTTCGCAAGCCTCTCCCTGAATCTGCTCGGGATCAACCGAAGACTGCTGCCGCTAACAGCTCTCTTATTATCACTGTCACCTCTAGCGCTGTTCGTGAAGTCATTATCTCGAAAAAACGTGCTAAGGGTGTTCTTAGGCAGAGGGAGGTTTGCGGTAACGATTCTGATCGTGTAATCAATGTAAATGAACTACTCTCCAAAGAGATTTATGAATTGTTGCAACAAACAAAGCGGGTTGCTAAAGAGCGGTCATGTAAATATGTATGGGTCAGGGATGGTTGGATTTGCGTACGACACTCGGACGGTATGCCTGTTGTTCATATAAATTCTTATGCTGATCTTAGTAAGCTTAACTGACCATGCCTGCCTCGTCCTCAAAATAGCTTTAATCGGGATACATCTAAATTCTGCGTTGCCCAGTTCAATGCAAACTCTCTTCGTGGTCACATTGAGCTTGTCAGACTTCACTTCAGTTCCAATCTATGTCATGTCATTTCGGTATCCGAAACATGGCTTCACGAGGGTATTTCGGATGAGCTTGTTGCCTTGAATGACTATTTTTTGATTCGACATGATCGAGTTGGGCGAATGGGTGGAGGTATTGCTTGTTACATACATAAATCACTTAAGGTTAAGCTCATTGCGACCTCTAAGGGAGTTGATATCAACGATCCGGAATATATTATAATTGAGATTCGTTTGCCTAGTGATGAAACGGTGTTGTTCGCGTCGGTCTACAGGAGACCTAAGGGAGCTCTGTTTCATGACTTTACTCATTCCCTTACAAAAGTCTCTCATTTGTATAAAAATATTGTCATAGGCGGCGATTTAAACTGCAATCTCTTGACGAACAGCTTTGAAGCAACCTACTTGCGGGAACTAATGTCAAGCCTTTCTATGCATATCATACATTCTGATGCAACGTATCACACAGCTACTGCTGACTCTTGGCTAGATGTTCTTGCAGTAGACGACAATGAAAAAATCCTGGCGTTTACTAAATCCGAGTGTCCGTTTATAGCCTGTCACGATCTATTAGAATTGTCGCTTTCACTTAGCACGAACTTAACTTTTGAGCGTACAATATCAAGACGCAGTTACCGGACCATTGATGGTGATGAGTTCTGAGATCATCTTCAATCCTGCATGGATAGTGCTGAGGTACAAACATGCATGCAGACTATAGCTAATCGTAGTTCTGTTGGCCTCGATGACCCGACTAGAGTCTCTGGAGTTGATAAGCTTTGTTCAATGCTATCCGAAGCCTTACTTGGAACACTTGATGTATTTGCTCCCGAGCGTACATTTACTATCAGGAAGCCTCCCTTACGGTGGCTCACAGATGAACTTAAGGCTCGGATCCGCATTAGAAATCGGCTATATAAGCAAGCAAAACGTTCCAAGAGCTTGCTTGGCTACGCCACCTACAGGCTTTTTCGTAATCAGCTTAACACAGATATTAAACGGGCCAAAAGTGAGTATCAACTCAACTCTATCAAAAACATCAACGATCCAGCAAAACTTTGGAAGGAACTCGCTCGACTGGGTCTTGTAAAATCAGCCTCAGTTTCACCTCTACAGTATTTTACACCTGATCAACTCAATTCTTTTTATGTGTCGATTTCAAATGCTCAGTCGCCTTGCTTGTATGCCGATTTCACTTCTGCCATTGCTCTAGTTACTCGCCCATCTCTACGTCCTGAATTTGTTTTCTCCACCATATCGTCATGTACGATTCTTAGGCTCATTTCTACTGAACCACTCCATTCATATGCGTCGGGCTCTGATGGTATACCGCTTTTCATTTTGCGCATTGCATGGCCCATGATTTCGTCGTGCCTCACTGTTTTATTCAATCATTCGCTTAGATCTTCTTCCTTTCCGTCTCAGTGGAAGCGTGCGCTCATTCGCCCACTTTCGAAGATTCGTATACCTCTGTCCCCGTCTGATACGAGACCAATAGCCAATCTACCCGAACTGTCAAAATTACTTGAAAGGATTGTGGCTTCGCAAATTACAGATTACCTTATAGAACATGATCTCATCAATCCCAGACAGTCTGCATATCGACCTGGTTACAACACTCAGTCAGCATTATTACGGGTATGTGATGACATTAAGGAGGGAATCGAGAATGGGCTTATTACAATCATGATCCTTTTCGATTTTAGCAAGGCGTTTGATACTGTCTCCCATTTTTGCTTACTCATTAAGCTTAAGGAGATCGGTTTTTCTGATGCCGTTCTGACCTGGATATTTTCTTATTTAACTGGCCGTTTTCAAGCTGTGGTTGACGATGCTGGTAACTTCTCAGAGTGGCTAGCTACGTCATCAGGTGTTCCTCAAGGCTCTGTTCTGGGCCCGCTTTTGTTCTCTCTCTTCATCAACGACATTGGAAGTGTCTTGCTGTATGCACTTTATATGTTGTTTGCTGATGACATTCAAATTTATCTTAAGTGCTCACCCGCCAATATTTGTCAAGGATTAGAACTAATCTCTAGAGATGCGAATGCTATTTTTAACTATGCTCAAACTAACGGACTCAAACTAAATCCTGCAAAATCAAAAGTGCTTATCTTTGGAAGTCAAGCTCACATTAGAAATATCGATCTCAGTCTGTTACTGCCTATTACAGTAAACCAAGTACCTCTTCCTTTTGTGAGTGAAGTCAGGAATTTAGGCGTTAATTTTACATCGACTATGTCTTGGAAAAAGCATGTGTTACATGTTTCGCAAAAGGTCCATTATGCGCTGCACAAACTAAAATTTAATAGAAACTCCCTTTCAACTGAATTGAGAGCCAAATTAGTTACTACCCTGATAATCCCTCACATCGACTACTGTTGTCTCGTCTATCATGGCCTGAGCAATGAACTGAATGCCAAACTGCAGAGATTGGTAAACTGCTGCATTTGTTTTATTTTCGATCTTAAATGGGACGATCATATCACGCCGTATAGACGTAGACTGGGTTGGCTCTCAGTTGAGAATAGACGGTTGTTTTTTCTTGGGTGTCTAACGTATCGTATCCTTTTCTTAAATTCTCCATCTTACCTAAATGAGCTTTTCATCATGTCATCACAAGTATTTCACGTCCCGTCTTGCAGAACTACGACGTACATGCACTCCTTTCGCCTGTCCTCAATACGGTTTTGGCATACTCTTCCTGATAACATTACTTCAGCATCGTCTCTTGCATCCTTCAAGAGCCTTCTCCGTTCGTTTTTATTTGCATCAGAATTTGTCTGATACTTTTATCCTTCTGTATGAATCGCTCGGTGCAATGTTCGCATTATCTAGTCAAATGCTTCTAGTTTGTTGCGTTACACAAATTATCATTTGTTATGTATTGTGTACGTTTATTTAGTTTTAGGTTATACATAATTATGCTTATGCTTTTATCTATGCGTTTCCATTTAGTTTTAAGATGTACATAGTTAGTTTTTGCTTTTACTCTGGTGTTTCTATTTAGTTAGCTACATTTAAGATATATAGTGGAATTGCGACATAATTGCCATCTTGTCTTTGTATTATCTACAGACTGTAACTTCTAATATTATGTCGAATTCTAAGTTTTGCTATTCTGTAATTTTGCCCTATAACTGTGTTTGGGCATATTAAACAAATCAATCAATCAATCAATCAATCAATCAATCTCTCTCTCTCTCTCTCTCTCTCTCTCTCTCTCTCTCTCTCTCTCTCTCTCTCTCTCTCTCTCTCTCTCTCTCTCTCTCTCTCTCTCTCTCTCTCTCTCTCTCTCTCTCGATGGGTAACCTTCGTAGACAAAAACCAAGTCGATATCTCATCGGACTCAGGAGATATTGAGAAAGTCGTGAAAACACATTTTACCGCTTTCCACCCCCTTAGGGGTTGAATTTTTAAAATTCCTTTCTTAGTGGGTGCTTACGTCACGAAAGGAATACACTCTCCAAATTTGAAGTTTCTAGGTTCAGGGGTTTGGGCTGGGGGTTGATGAGTCAGTCAGTCAGTCAGGACATCTTCCTTTATAGATATAGATCTAAACATAATTTCGAATATATTACGAATTTTTATGGAGTAGAAAAGTGATTTTTTTGTATCTGAAGAAGAACTCAGAATTGTGGTGACATAGAAAAGAATTTCTTTTAAACTCTTAAGAGATGTTTTGGACCAGAAATGATATACAGAAAAAGTACTTAAAAAATTTTTTAAAACAAAAATTTAAAAAAAAAATTCCTTTTCAATTCTCCGTGCTATCCGGAAACATATCGTTGTATTAAAATTAAAATTTCATTTATTGCATTTTAAATTAAGCATTAATATAGTGTATCCTATTTTTATTTTGGATGCATAATTAAATCATTCGTTTATTTCATTTAATTTAATAAAACTATTTTAAATTAAATATTTTATAATTATAATTGTTTTCTTATAAGTATATAATGTATAAAATATTATATTTTGCTTTTCGGTTGTTCAATATATGTTGTATAACATTATATTTTCTAATAATTTACCTCAATACATTTATATTATTCAATCTGCAATCACATTTATATAATTTTATTTTTTCTCATTTTTGAATTTTTTTCCTTATTTTTAATAGATACATAATAAATATTTATCTTCATTATTTTTATTAAATTTAGATTAATTTCATGTAAAAGTGGAGTGAGAGCGGAGAAAGGAAGACCAATTGAGAAAAAAGTTCAGAGAAAGACGTTGGGCGCGTAAAACCGCTCAATAGCACGTGATTGGCTCTTATATTTTTAGATCCAATGAATCAGCGTAGCGTGTCGATAAGACTACACTTAACAGTTGTGTCTGCCTGAACGTGGCCGTTCAGTTGGTGCTAGTGGGCGCTTACTTATTTCGCGCATGCGCACTCCATTTTGGACAACACTAACATCAAACGCGCCGACAGAGAGTTGCGCTACTGTATATACTGTGGCGATACTCAGACATAACCTTTCTTGACACGAGTGACACGTACCTTTTAAAGTCATTGTGAGCATACACAGTAAAGTGAACATACACATAAATTTGAAAATGAGTAACATCATACCAGAAACGCCAGAAACCGAGACTGACGGCCAACTAACACCTCAAGAAATAACACAAACTGCAAGAAACGCGATAGAAAATCTATTACCTTCAAAATCCAAAGACAAATATACAAATATATGTATGGAATATATGGTATATATATATATATATATATATATATATATAATATATGGAATATATAAATAAATATAAAATGTTAAAAGGTAAAAAAATATAAATTAATTTTGTTTTTATGTCTTTCAAAAAACGGACAAAACTTTCTTTCTTTTGCAAGATATAATAATCATGACCGATACTGTAATAAACATTGCTTTTATCATAGGCGGGGGGAGGGGCTCCGCCCCTCCCCCCCGCGCCCCCCTTTCCGCCTGCGCCCAACTTTTTGACTCGGGGGGGCTTCGCCCCTCCAAACCCCCCCGCCCGGGGGGGCTTTGCCCCCCCCTCGTTGGAAGACATATCCCCCCGCAAGTCCTTCTTTAAGAGCTCGGAGAGGCTTCGCCCCTCCTCGCCCCCCGTAAGTCCTTCTTTAAACTTTAAACGCACTTGTGATATAAAATAGTGTGTGTAACACGTGCGGGTTGAGAATTGGACACGAGTGCGGGTGATCGCACTCGCCTTCGGCTCGTGCGTCCACTCCGCACCGTGTTCAATTCTCAACTTCCCGCACTTGTTACACAAATAACTATTGTATGTGGTAAACATAAATTAAAGTGTCTGCGAACATATTCATAAGCACGCGGGGAATAATAATGCAATGTTAATGCAAACACACGCAGTTGTAGGTTTTATTGTCTTGGAACACGTTCATTCTTTTGCTTTTTACACAAGTGTTTAAATAATTCATTAGACCTACCTAGGTTGAGTAGCATTTCACTTTGTTCTGCTTTTAATATGCCTTTCTGTCGCAATGTATCCAAAATGCATTTCAATGTTACAACTTGCTTGTTACGTCGACGTATTGTTTGTTGTAACCCTCGTATTTTTTTATCATAGTTTTTCTTCTGGTATAGTAGCTGTTTTCGCAGTCGACTTTTTTGGAGAATTATATACCGATGATGTCATTGTAATTTTATTCTCCATAGATGGTTGTGCCATCGTTGCTTTGTCTGTTGTAGATGGTGCTACAAATAATAACAATTATCATATAAACAATATTTTTTATTTCTACAGATTATACTGTCTACAGTCTTTCAAATTATAAGCAATACGTACACATAAATATTTGCTTTACTTACACCAAGTAAGGTAATTTTCTTCCTGTCTTTCTTCCACTTCTGTAGGCATTACATTTGGTAATACTGACAGTAATACATTTGGTTTTAGTCGAATTCGTAATGGGTTCGTGTCATCGAAGGCTTCTCGTGGAAAATGGGCCGAACAAATACGAGCAGTATTGGGGATGTATGAAGGAAGACCCAAGATATCAGTCCACAAATTGCGACTAGTATCATTTTTTGGGATACTAAAAATAAATGCTACTATTATATTGAACAATTTCTTACAAAATATTTTACTAATACTATATTATTTTATACAAATACTAAATTATTTTATACAAAATTAAAAATAAACCTAACCTGTGAAATGTAATCTTCCAATTTTTATCAACGTTTATTTGTTTCCAACTTTGGCAATCAGATCGATTTTTACAATTTGGCACATAACATTGCACCATTTTGCGTTTTTTTCCTTTTTGCTAACAAAAAGAAAAATATATTTGATGATTGTCTCACTGCAAACTCAGTCTCACTGCAAACAGTCTCACTGCACTTGCGCACCATTACAGCCAATCAGATTTAGGCACATAATACCTCGTCCCTTCGTCGCGCAATGGCTTCCCCCCCGTGAACTCATGCTCCATCTCTATATTCCTATATCCATAACTTTTTTAGAGCTCTAGTATAACTAGTACTGTCACTCTCTGTCGGCACCTTTGATCTATTAGTTTCCAATTTGCCGCCATGTTTTTGAAAGACCCATAGACGTATCAACGGTTAAAGGGGCCCGGGTTGTATCTACAAGTAACACTGCCCAAATTTCATACGCCGATTTTTTTGAAACTATGCACGCATGTAGAACTTTGAAAAATATTTGTGTCGTGTTTTTTTATTTCAGCTTATAAAGCGTTTTAAGAGTAGAAACTACCCTCAAAATATTAACCTTCTCAATTCTACGTATAACAATCCTTTTGTCCATGCACGTCAATTTTTTGTAAGAATACAGACCAGAAAACCCTGAAAACTCCTAAAGATATTATTTTGGTGCAAAAACCATTCGGGATAAGTACATAGGATTGATAAGGTTAATATTTCGGAGAATGGTCCCTATTATACTCTTAAAACGCTTTATGAGCAAAATTAAAAAAATACGACACAAATATTTTTTAATGTTCTACATGTGTACACACTTAAAAAAAAATCGGCGTGACACACTTGAGTAGCGTTACTTGTTAAATGTGCAAATAAAGAACTGTATACATTATTCATTTGTATTGGGAATATAGTAGGTAAGCTAGGCCGGTTCCAGACCACATACCGAGGGCGAGGGGGGGTGAGGGGCGGGGAGGGGGGATCCGCGGGGGGGGGTACCGCGTCTTCGGCCGCCGGGGGGGGGGGGGGGGGGTACCGCGTTTCTGGCCGCCGCGGGGGGGGGACCGCGTTTTTGGACGCCGCGGGGTGAGGGGGGTACCGCGTTTTCGAGCGCCGCGGGGTGAGGGGAGGGGGTACCGCGTTTTTCCGGCGCGGCGGGGGCGGGCGGACCGCATTTTCCGGCGGTTTACCGCGTTTTCCAGCGCCGCGAGAGTCCGCGTTTCGGGCACCGCGGGGGAGGGGTCGGCCGCGTTTCGCCGCGCCGCGGAGCGTTCGCGTTTTCGCCGCGGAGCGGGGCGAGGGGGTCCGCGTTTCGCCGCGCCGCGGAGTCCGCGTGACGTCACACGGCACGCTCGCGTTATATCTCCTTCGCGCGCGGTTTCTCGCTCCCGGCCCCCGTTATCTTTCCCCCGTTCGCGTTCTCTTTCCCTCGCGCGTTCTCGCTCGCGATCGCGTATCTTTTCTTCGCCAACGATATTTAATCGTTCAGATCTTCGCAATATTCAATTTTAATATTACATTTAAGTAAACAATAAACGAAGACAGCTTTATGACAGGAAATGGGATGAATGGTAAATGAAAAGGAAAAACTTTTTTACCATATTATATACATTTATTTGTCATGTAGCGCATTATACACAATAGTATCCAAAGCGTAGGCCAACAGTTCGCAATCAATAATCGAATTTTCATCATAAATTTTACGCAAGATTGTAACTGCGTTACATTTATCGGTGATACAATTTTGACGTAAAGTTGTTACAAACTGTTTGAATTTTTTACTTACGCCGTGAACATTTTGAGATAGTTGAAAATACACGTTCTCGACGCAATGTTCTAGTTCGAACAGAAAGAGTACTGTTGACGGTTTCATGTACAAGCTGGTGCCGCATGACGTCAATTTTACAATATCTGCGTCACGTATTTTAACAAGCTCCAGATCGCGAAACGTTAGCGATGATGGTGCCGATGACTGCACGAGTCGCTGTATATCTGCATGTTTTTCGATGAATGTCACCCACGTTGCATGTGGCAGAATTATCCAATTGCCTCGGTTATCGCCAATAAGTATATCCACAGAGGACATAGGTCCCGCGTTGATTCCAACATCCAAAAATTTATACGCTGTTGATGTCAAGGCAAATCTTCTTCCCAAAATACGTGGCGTGTAGCGGGGTTTATCAAAACTGAAAAAAATACAATTATATGTTTATAAAAGTTTTTTTGCACAAGTATATATGAAAATTAGCGGTACATACTCATTGTGCTGTTTCTCGCACGTTTCGTCCTGAATCGGAACGTAGTAGTTCGCACCGTGAGTGTTCATCGTATCTGGAGGCTGTTTGCGACGTACTCGAACCGTATCGAACTCTCGACTGCGCTCTAGAATCCTCGTAGACCATTTATACATACCCAAAACTGCAAATCTTGCAAAAATAGCGCCAATGCACGGCTGCTGCATGGTGACCGCCACCACAATCCACATATACGTTAAATGTGATATCTTTGTCAAGAACATTCGTGATGAGATCACCTCATCGGGCATCAAATATGATTTCTTTTCAAGAGCATACGTGTCTCGCGATGATTTCATCGAACACGTGCAAAACTGCAAAATTTGCAATTTCGCATAATTCAATGGAGCGTTATTGTTTTGAAGAACATGTCGCGACATGTCTCGCGATGATTTCATCGAACACGTGCAAAACTGCAAATTTTGCAAATAGCGCCGATGTACGGCTGCTGAGATGAAATTAGATACGATAAGCAAACGATGCATCATTAGTAGAATATAAAATGACGAATCTAGAGAATACGCTCAATAGTCGAGAACTGGAAGTCGCGAGTGCAACAAATGGCGTTAGCAAGAGAATCGTGCAATAACATGGAGCAAGAGTTGTTGGAGCAATCCACCCTGTTAAATTCGAGCGAAGACTTTGCCGCGTGGGAACAACGATGTGACGAGTTTATCGAATCATTGGAAGAACAAAGCCGAATTAAGCGGCCACGAGTATCAATCGATCAGTCATCGATCGGTCTCAAACAGTCATTGGTCGCATGTATCGCAAGACTCGAAGGTCTGAAAGACTCGGTACGTCAACGTTTCGTGCATGTGGGTGCGGGATACAGTGCGAGTGAGACAGGACTCAGATGGCGCGAAATAGATACGGCTTTTGAAAGCCGTATATTGACTGGTGCGGTGATAAATTTCAAACACATCGACCCTCGTCAATTTCTCAAAGATGCGGGAAAAATTGTACTCGATCGTGTGCAGAACGTCATGCAACGACATGACAATGTAAAAATTAACACAGTGTTTAATGGTGAATTTGTTGCGGGTGACAAACGCGCGAATAAAAGTATCGCAACGAGAAACTATGAAATCTTTCGTGAGTCCAATCTGCACGAGTGGTACAAGCAACACGTCATCGAGCCTATCTTAGCAAAGCTGGAGGAATTCCAGGAACGTGATAGCGGATGGGCGTTGTCGCGTATACTCAATTTAATGGTAAACGTGAACAAATACAATCCATTGAACGCGGGGTGTTTTGTGGAAATACCGCAAGAAATTAAAAAGAAGAATGCGGTGATAAACGTGCGATCAATGGACAATGCATGTTTCGCATGGTCAGTGACGGCTGCTCTGTATCCAGCCAAGAGACATACAGATCGGAAATCGTCGTACCCTCATTACACATCGGTGCTAAATCTTACGGACATTGAGTTTCCAATGACGTTGAATCAAATTAAACGGTTTGAAAATCACAACAACATCTCCATCAACGTGTACAGCATCGAGAAAAAAAACAAGAAACTTGCAATCCTACCAATACGTGTTACTGATCGAAAGATGGACAGACACGTAAATCTCTTGTACGTGCATGACGACAACGTGGGACATTTTGCGTGGATCAAGAACCTGTCCCGCCTCGTGAGCTCGCAAATCAGTAAAAAAGAGCACAGGAAATACTTTTGCGATCGGTAAGTACCGAACTATAGTTTTTTTTAATAATATATAGAATATTTTGTGTATAAAAAATATTTATAATATTTGCGTTTATTTTTTGCAGATGTTTGCACTACTTCAGCTCCAACGAGAAATTGGCTGCCCACACCGTCGACTGTCAGGAGATGAATGACTGCGCGATCAAGTTACCGAGCAATAACGACAAGTGGTTGGCATTTAAAAATCACAACAGGAAGGAACGAGTTCCGTTTGTCGTATACGCCGACCTGGAATGTACTCTGGAGAAGATGGAAGCGGATCCGGAAACGTCCAGGTACACATATCAACATCATCGCGTGTTTAGCATAGGGTACTACGTGCGTTGCTCGTACGACGAGTCGTTATCTATGTATCGGTTTCGTCGCGATAAGGATTGCGTCGCGTGGTTCGCCGAGGAGCTAAGACGTTTAGCTCACGACGTAAAGACCATTTTGTCCACTAATGTACCCATGGCAGATTTCACGCGAGACGAGTGGGAAAAGTTTAACAGCGCAACGCACTGTCATGTGTGCGAAGAACCGTTCGAGCCAGACGAGTACGTGCGAGTACGCGACCATTGTCACCTGACCGGTCGATACAGAGGTCCCGCGCATTCGAATTGTAACTTAAATTATAAAGATTCGCATTGCATTCCCATAGTGTTTCATAATTTATCGGGATACGATGCACATTTTATTATAACTGAAATAGCAACAGCATACGAAGGACATGTAGATTTACTCCCGATCACAAAAGAAAAATATATTTCGTTTACAAAAAACGTTCAAAGCACCGAAGATAAAGATAAGAAAACGTGCGTCAAATTGCGATTTATCGATTCGTACAAGTTTCTCACCTCTAGTCTCGACAAATTGGCATCTTATCTCAGCAAGGATAAACTGCAAATATTGCAACGCGAATTTTGTGAATTATCCGCAGAAAATTTTGATTTGCTGACACGAAAAGGCGTATTTCCATATAAATACATTGACTGCGTCGAAAAATTGGAGGACTTGTGTTTACCACCGCGCGACTCATTTTACAGTTCATTGACAGGTGACACCGTATCCGAGAGCGATTACGCGCACGCCGTCGACGTCTGGCAGCGGTTCTCCATTCGAACGCTCGGTGATTACAGCGATTTATATCTCAAGACCGATGTCTTGCTGTTGGCCGACATCTTTGAAAATTTTCGCGATAGTTGCGTTGCGAGTTATGGACTCGATCCGGCGTTTTATTATACTCTACCGGGTTTTACGTGGGATGCTATGTTGAAGCATACACACATCAATTTCGAATTGCTCACCGACATTGACATGGTCATGTTTATCGAACGCGGTATACGCGGCGGTTTGAGTCAATGTTCAAACAGATACGCACTGGCCAACAACAAGTACATGCAATCGTACGATCCATCGAAACCGTCGTCGTACCTCATGTATTTTGATGTAAATAACTTATACGGCTGGGCAATGTGTCAACCATTGCCATACGCAGATTTTAAATGGGTCGACAACGTAACCGATTTTAATGTTATGGATGTCGCGTTGGATTCCTCGATAGGCTACATACTCGAAGTCGACTTGGAGTATCCGCAACATCTTCACGACGCGCACACTGACCTACCGTTCTGTCCGACGCGCGATAAACCACCCGGCAAGCGGCAGGACAAGCTCCTCGCAACATTATACGATAAGAAACGTTATGTAATACATTATCGCAACCTGCAGCAGTGTACTCGTCACGGTCTCCGTATATCAAAAATTCACCGTATACTGAAATTCGCGCAATCTCCATGGCTTCGCGATTATATAGAACTTAATACGAAATTTAGGACATTGGCCAAGAATGATTTCGAAAAAAATTTATACAAATTGATGAACAATGCAGTGTTTGGCAAAACCATGGAGAATGTGCGCAATCACGTTGACGTGCGCCTCGTGACTCATTGGGAGGGTAGATACGGCGCGGAGGCAATGATTGCAAAACCAAATTTTCATAGCCGAAGCGTCTTTTCGGAGAATTTAGTAGCAATAGAAATGCGAAAACTCGAGGTGAAGTTCGACAAACCAATCTACGTGAGTATGTGCATCCTCGATATATCCAAGACATGTTTGTACGAATTTCATCACGAGTACATGTTACCATTGTATCGCGACAAGTGTAAAGTCATGTACACTGATACGGACAGTCTCATTTATGACATTGAGTGCGACGATGTGTATGATATCATGAAGCGTCACATTCATTATAGATTTGACACTAGCGATTACGCGATCGATAATGCGTATGGTATCCCACTCGTCAATAAAAAAGTTCCGGGCTTAATGAAAGACGAAAATAACGGTGCGATAATGACCGAATTCGTCGGGCTTGGAGCAAAGATGTACGCCTTGCGAGTGGACGGTAAGAAAGATACGAAAAAGGTTAAAGGTGTTAAGAGTAACGTCGTAGCCAGGTCGATAACGTTCGACGATTACACGCGGTGTCTGCGCGACGAAATTGAAATGACGCAACAGCAGGTATGCATAAGAGCCAAAAAACACGAGGTATACACCGTGTCTGAAACAAAAATAGCTCTAAGTCCGTACGATGATAAGCGATACATTATACCCGGTTCTATCGAAACGCTGCCATGGGGACATTATAAAATACAATTGTAAATACCATTGTAAATATATTGTTAATACCGCTGTAAATATATTGTAAATACATTTAGATATTTAGGAAAATAAATGACTCATATGTATATATGTATATTTTTATACTGTAATAAATTTTACAATACATTATTCTTGTGTATCCATAAATTGTGTGAATTATCAAATCCTAACCACTTTACATAAACCTCATCCCCTCTTTTGCGCAAAACTTTTTCAACGAGATACACGTCGGGATTAGCAACGCGATGTAACTCGTATTCGTAGAAGCCACCGGCGACGGATTTTCCGCAGGAATCTTCCAACAGATACGTCACGGGATTAGTTTTCTGCACTTTGACGATTCTAAATACTTCCGTGGTCCAATTTGGCGTGTATCCTTTTTCGAAGATTGTCTTGAATTTACTCACACGTACCGAGTCGCCCACTTTGAATCGCGCGGGAGCAGCGATCTTTACGTGACTGTACACCGTTGTTAGGAGCTTGTCGGCGATCGCGGGGGTAACATCGATGGGCCGCATGCCATAGTTCGATGCTTTCGCGCGTTGTAATCCGATACGAGACCTGACAGCGAGTCGATCCATTTGTAATTTCCATTGCGCGTAAACATTTTTCACATGTCATTCTTGAGCGTGCGATTAAATCGTTCGACGACCGATGCCTTCATTACGGAATAGGTCGAATAGTGATTGATATTATGTTTCTTCAAGAGTTTCTGCACGTTTGCGTTGTAAAATTCTTTCCCCTTGTCAGTCTGTAGATTTTTCGGACATCTTCCGCCGTCTCGAATTATTTTTTCAATCGCCGTAGTAACCTCGGTTCCGCTCTTGGCCTTGAGCGG